>NW_028232000.1:227500-245000 GCF_054491065.1 Syngnathus leptorhynchus
TTCGATGGAGCCTGGTGCAGGGACATTCAATGGGATGAGCCGCGCTCGCCGCGGAACCTTCGAGCGCCGCTACTCAGCAAGTAAACGAGAGGGAGCTGCGCCCGGCCTCGTAAGACGCCTCTTCTCCGGTGCGAGCGCCCCGACGCCGCTGGCCGCCGCCGCCGCCTTGCCGCTATCCCGCCGCGCGTTTGGGGAGGGAGGGCGACCCGTAGGACGGCCCGCCGACTACACGACCGTTTGGCAGAGCGAGTGCAAGGTTAGGCGAGCTGGGCGGTAACTCGGGTTAGTCTGGGGAGACTCGCGGTGGACAGGGGGGCGCGAATCCGGCCGGGCGGCCCCATCGATTAAGCATTGGTAGGGAGCCGAGGATGAGCCGTGCGAAGTGGCCTCGGAGGCGGTCCGTGGGGGACGACGGGGGGGGACGGGCGTCGGCCCTCCGGCCCGAGCAGAGAACGTTCGGTCACCCAAGCGGGAATCTGCGCCCCGGCCCGAGTCGGACTCGGTCGGTGCGGCCCGCTGAGGCCCTCAACTATTCCCGTACGCGGGGGTCGGGAGCTGCGGCGCTGCGCCGGCGACTTACCCGCGCGAGGCACGCACTGCGTGCGGCCAGGATGCGGAGTTGGATCGGCGCTGGTTGGGAACCCTCGGGGAACGAAGGCGGACGGCGGCCAGCCGGCGCCGACGAACCCGTCGGGGAGGGGGCTGGTGGCAGGCGCGATCGGCACTATTGCTGACTGCCGGGAGGGAAGCTGCGCCCCGGCCGAGTCAGACTCAGCCGTTGCGGCCCCCCCGAGCCCGCAGCGCGTAGCGCGGAAGCCATACGCCCCCCCGATGCGGAGCGACAGACGCCCCCGCGACCGCGGTTGGTCGGGAAGGCTTTTCGGATAGAGGTCGGACGGTGTGTGTGTGGACGGCTTCCCGTGGTGCCGCCGCTATCAAGCCGGAGGGTTTGAGAAACGACATTCGCGGAAGGACCGGCGCGGCCGGCGGACGCTCGCACGCGCGGCGCCCGACACTCAGCCGCTCGCTCGGCCTCCGTGGATCGTGGCTAGGTGGGATGGATGCCAAACCGGGTCGTCTCGGTCTCGCCGCAGTACGGTCGCGCCGGGGCCTGCGGGGCGGCGCGGGGAGCGCACGCTCACGCGGCGGCCGGGGCGCTAGAGTGCGACCCGCAGTGGGTAGGAACCGTCCACCCGACGTCGGACGAGCCGAGGCCGATGGAGGCCCTACCAAGGCGGGTCATGAGTGCCAGTCGGTCAGTTGGGTGAGGGGGTACTCGGAGGCCCGCCGGGAGCAGACGGGCGACCGGGGATGGGGGGCGTACGCGGGCGGGCGCCGGGAGAAGACGGCCCGTCCGGGGTCGAATCTCGGCCTGTGTTTTCGGAGCCGGCCGGGCATCACGCTCCCTCCTTGGATGGACAACATTCGTAGTTGACACTTTGTGTCATTTTATCCGAGCGGGCGGGCGCCTCGAGAGGCGGACCGTCCGGGGCGACTCTCGGCCTGTGTTTTCGGAGCCGGCCGGGCCTCACGCTCCCTCCTTGGATGGACAACATTCGTAGTTGACACTTTGTGTCATTTTATCCGAGCGGGCGGGCGCCGCGAGGCGGACCGTCCGGGGCGACTCTCGGCCTGTGTTTAAGGAGCCGGCCGGGCATCACGCTCCTTCCTTGGATGGACAACATTCGCAGTTGACACTTTGTGTCATTTTATCCGAGCAGACGGGCGCCGCGAGGCGGACCGTCCGGGGCGACTCTCGGCCTGTGTTTTCGGAGCCGGCCGGGCATCACGCTCCCTCCTTGGATGGACAACATTCGTAGTTGACACTTTGTGTCATTTTATCCGAGCAGACGGGCGCCGCGAGGCGACCGTCCGGGGCGACTCTCGGCCTGTGTTTAAGGAGCCGGCCGGGCATCACGCTCCTTCCTTGGATGGACAACATTCGTAGTTGACACTTTGTGTCATTTTATCCGAGCGGGCGGGCGCCGCGAGGCGGACCGTCCGGGGCGACTCTCGGCCTGTGTTTAAGGAGCCGGCCGGGCATCACGCTCCTTCCTTGGATGGACAACATTCGCAGTTGACACTTTGTGTCATTTTATCCGAGCAGACGGGCGCCGCGAGGCGGACCGTCCGGGGCGACTCTCGGCCTGTGTTTTCGGAGCCGGCCGGGCATCACGCTCCCTCCTTGGATGGACAACATTCGTAGTTGACACTTTGTGTCATTTTATCCGAGCAGACGGGCGCCGCGAGGCGACCGTCCGGGGCGACTCTCGGCCTGTGTTTAAGGAGCCGGCCGGGCATCACGCTCCTTCCTTGGATGGACAACATTCGTAGTTGACACTTTGTGTCATTTTATCCGAGCGGGCGGGCGCCGCGAGGCGGACCGTCCGGGGCGACTCTCGGCCTGTGTTTAAGGAGCCGGCCGGGCATCACGCTCCTTCCTTGGATGGACAACATTCGCAGTTGACACTTTGTGTCATTTTATCCGAGCAGACGGGCGCCGCGAGGCGGACCGTCCGGGGCGACTCTCGGCCTGTGTTTTCGGAGCCGGCCGGGCATCACGCTCCCTCCTTGGATGGACAACATTCGTAGTTGACACTTTGTGTCATTTTATCCGAGCAGACGGGCGCCGCGAGGCGGACCGTCCGGGGCGACTCTCGGCCTGTGTTTAAGGAGCCGGCCGGGCATCACGCTCCTTCCTTGGATGGACAACATTCGCAGTTGACACTTTGTGTCATTTTGTTCGGCCTGTGTTTAAGGAGGCGGCCGTCCTCCACTCGGTCCGTGTTTAAGGAGCGACACTCGCGCTCCGGTTCGGCCTGTATTTAGGGAGGCGGCCGTCCTCCGCTTGGTCTGTGTTAAGGGCGACACTCTGTCCATGTTTGAGGAGCCTGGCCCTGACGCTCCTCTCCGGCCTGTGTTTAAGGAGGCGGCCGTCCTCCCCTTGGTCCGTGTTAAGGGCGACACTCGGTCCATGTTTGAGGAGCCTGGCCCTGACGCTCCTCTCCGGCCTGTGTTTAAGGAGGCGGCCGTCCTCCCCTTGGTCCGTGTTAAGGGCGACACTCGGTCCATGTTTGAGGAGCCTGGCCCTGACGCTCCTCTCCGGCCTGTGTTTAAGGAGGCGGCCGTCCTCCCCTTGGTCTGTGTTAAGGGCGACACTCGGTCCATGTTTGAGGAGCCTGGCCCTGACGCTCCTCTCCGGCCTGTGTTTAAGGAGGCGGCCGTCCTCC
Organism: Syngnathus leptorhynchus; assembly: GCF_054491065.1. Taxonomy (NCBI): domain Eukaryota; kingdom Metazoa; phylum Chordata; class Actinopteri; order Syngnathiformes; family Syngnathidae; genus Syngnathus; species Syngnathus leptorhynchus. The sequence continues at coordinate 230,731 of NW_028232000.1, forward strand.
CCTTGGTCCGTGTTAAGGGCGACACTCGGTCCATGTTTGAGGAGCCTGGCCCTGACGCTCCTCTCCGGCCTGTGTTTAAGGAGGCGGCCGTCCTCCCCTTGGTCCGTGTTAAGGGCGACACTCGGTCCATGTTTGAGGAGCCTGGCCCTGACGCTCCTCTCCGGCCTGTGTTTAAGGAGGCGGCCGTCCTCCCCTTGGTCTGTGTTAAGGGCGACACTCGGTCCATGTTTGAGGAGCCTGGCCCTGACGCTCCTCTCCGGCCTGTGTTTAAGGAGGCGGCCGTCCTCCCCTTGGTCTGTGTTAAGGGCGACACTCGGTCCATGTTTGAGGAGCCTGGCCCTGACGCTCCTCTCCGGCCTGTGTTTAAGGAGGCGGCCGTCCTCCCCTTGGTCTGTGTTAAGGGCGACACTCGGTCCGTGTTTAAGGAGCGGCCCTCGCGCTCCGGTTCGGCCTGTATTTAGGGAGGCGGCCGTCCTCCGCTTGGTCTGTGTTAAGGGCGACACTCGGTCCGTGTTTAAGGAGCCGGCCCTGACGCTCCTCTTCGGCCTGTGTTTAAGGAGGCGGCCGTCCTCCACTTCCTTCCATGCACCACCACATTCGCAGTTGACACTTTGCCATTTTTTCAGAGAGGTGACACTTAGTCGTTTTTTCGAAAGTTGACACTTAGTCGTTTTTTCGAAAGTTGACACTTTGCCGTTTTTTCAGAGAGGCGACACTTAGTCGTTTTTTCGAAAGTTGACACTTAGCCGTTTTTTCGAAAGTTGACACTTAGCCGTTTTTTCGAAAGTTGACACTTAGCCGTTTTTTCGAAAGTTGACACTTAGTCACTTTTTCGCCACAGTGACACCTCCAGCGCGTGCCACGGCGCTTTTCAGGTCTTCTATCCGACCTTGTGCTGTCGAGGACGGCGTGTCCGACGCCGTGGGGAGACCAGCACCATCTCCTCCATACTCGTAAACGGGGTGCTTTGGAAAACGGGGGGAAAGTCGATGAGTACACTGACTACTGGGACCATTTCATTGTACTCTGGCGCACCTGAAGACCAAAAAAGGTACTGCACCTTAGCCCGGGTACCTCACCCCCTGGTACCTCGAGGAGAACTTAGAAAAATTTCGACAAATTTTTGGTGAGCTCCAGGGAGAGAGGCTGATTTTTCGCTTTTTGAGGCCGACCGCCGAACCGGCGCGGGGCGGACTCACAAGCCCCCCAGAGCCGTGGGCACTTAGTCGTTTTTTCAGAGAGGCGACACTTAGTCGTTTTTTCAGAGGCGACACTTAGTCGTTTTTTCGAAAGTTGACACTTAGCCGTTTTTTCGAAAGTCGACACTTAGCCGTTTTTTTGGAAAGTTGACACTTAGTCGTTTTTTCGAAAGTTGACACTTAGTCGTTTTTTCGCCACAATTGGCTCTGAGCTCCAGGGGGAGAGCCTGGTTTTGCCTTATTTCAGGCCGGCTGGGGAACCGGCGCCGGTCGGATGCACGAGCCCGGCAGAGCCGTGGGCACTTAGAAAATTTTCGCCGATTAAGCTGGGACCTCCAGGCGGAGACCGGCATTCCTCGTCCTCGGGGTTCGACCCAGGAACCGGCGCTGGGCAGACGCCGTAGCCACGCAGAGCCGTGGGCACTTAGAAAATATTCGCCAAGTTGGCTCTGAGCTCCAGGCGGAGAGGCTGGTTTTGCCTTATTTCAGGCCGGCTGGGGAACCGGCGCGGGTCGGATGCACGAGCCCGCAGAGCCGTGGGCACTTTGCCATTTTCTCAGAGTCGACACTTAGTCGTTTTTTCAGAGAGGCGACACTCTGTCGTTTTTTCGAAAGTTGACACTTTGCCGTTTTTTCAGAGAGGCGACACTTAGCCGTTTTTTCGAAAGTTGACACTTAGCCGTTTTTTCGAAAGTCGACACTTAGCCGTTTTTTCAGAGATGTGACACTTTGCCGTTTTTTCGAAAGTCGACACTTAGCCGTTTTTTCAGAGATGTGACACTTAGAAACTTTTTGCCAAGTTGGCTGTGAGCTCCAGGAGGAGACCGTCATTTTTCGTCATTCGAGGCCGACTGCGGAACCGGCGCTGGGCGGACGCCAAAGCTCGGCAGGGCCGTGGGCACTTAGAAACTTTTTGCCAAGTTGGCTGTGAGCTCCAGGAGGAGACCGTCATTTTTCGTCATTCGAGGCCGACTGCGGAACCGGCGCTGGGCGGACGCCAAAGCTCGGCAGGGCCGTGGGCACTTAGAAACTTTTTGCCAAGTTGGCTGTGAGCTCCAGGAGGAGACCGTCATTTTTCGTCATTCGAGGCCGACTGCGGAACCGGCGCTGAGCGGACGCCAAAGCTCGGCAGGGCCGTGGGCACTTAGAAACTTTTTGCCAAGTTGGCTGTGAGCTCCAGGAGGAGACCGTTATTTTTCGTCATTCGAGGCCGACTGCGGAACCGGCGCTGAGCGGACGCCAAAGCTCGGCAGGGCCGTGGGCACTTAGAAACTTTTTGCCAAGTTGGCTGTGAGCTCCAGGAGGAGACCGTTATTTTTCGTCATTCGAGGCCGACTGCGGAACCGGCGCTGAGCGGACGCCAAAGCTCGGCAGGGCCGTGGGCACTTAGAAACTTTTTGCCAAGTTGGCTGTGAGCTCCAGGAGGAGACCGTTATTTTTCGTCATTCGAGGCCGACTGCGGAACCGGCGCTGGGCGGACGCCAAAGCTCGGCAGGGCCGTGGGCACTTAGAAACTTTTTGCCAAGTTGGCTGTGAGCTCCAGGAGGAGACCGTTATTTTTCGTCATTCGAGGCCGACTGCGGAACCGGCGCTGGGCGGACGCCAAAGCTCGGCAGGGCCGTGGGCACTTAGAAACTTTTTGCCAAGTTGGCTGTGAGCTCCAGGAGGAGACCGTCATTTTTCGTCATTCGAGGCTGACTGCGGAACCGGCGCTGGGCGGACGCCAAAGCTCGGCAGGGCCGTGGGCACTTAGAAACTTTTTGCCAAGTTGGCTGTGAGCTCCAGGAGGAGACCGTTATTTTTCGTCATTGGAGGCCGACTGCGGAACCGGCGCTGGGCGGACGCCAAAGCTCGGCAGGGCCGTGGGCACTTAGAAACTTTTTGCCAAGTTGGCTGTGAGCTCCAGGAGGAGACCGTTATTTTTCGTCATTCTAGGCCGGCTGCAGAACCGGCGCGGGTCGGATGCACGAGCCCGCAGAGCCGTGGGCACTTTGCCACTTTTTCGCCACAATTGGCTGTGAGCTCCAGGAGGAGACCGTTATTTTTCGTCATTCTAGGCCGGTTGCAGAACCGGCGCGGCTCGGATGCACGAGCCCGCAGAGCCGTGGGCACTTAGAAAATTTTCAGAGAGGCGACACTTTGCCATTTTTTCAGAGAGGTGACACTTAGTCGTTTTTTCGAAAGTTGACACTTAGCCGTTTTTTCGAAAGTTGACACTTAGTCGTTTTTTCGAAAGTTGACACTTAGTCGTTTTTTCGCCAAAGTGCCCACCTCCAGCGCGTGCCACGGCGCTTTCCAGGTCTTCTATCCGACCTTGTGCTGTCGAGGACGGCGTGTCCGACGCCGTGGGGAGACCAGCACCATCTCCTCCATACTCGTAAACGAGGTGCTTTGGAAAACGGGGGGAAAGTCGATGAGTACACTGACTACTGGGACCATTTCATTGTACTCTGGCGCACCTGAAGACCAAAAAAGGTACTGCACCTTAGCCCGGGTACCTCACCCCCTGGTACCTCGAGGTGAGCTCCAGGGAGAGAGGCTGATTTTTTGCTTTTTGAGGCCGACCACCGAACCGGCGCGGGGCGGACTCACAAGCCCCGCAGAGCCGTGGGCACTTAGTCGTTTTTTCGAAAGTTGACACTTAGTCGTTTTTTCGCCGATTTTGCTGGGACCTCCAGGCGAGGACCGGCGTTTTTCGTCTTCCGGGTCCGACCCGGGAACCAGCGCCGAGCGGACACATTCGCTCGCTAGTGCCGTTGGCACTTAGAAAATTTTTCGTTTGTCATGAGCTCCGGGCGGAGACCGGCGTTTTTCGTCTTCCGGGTCCGACCCGGGAACCAGCGCCGAGCGGACACATTCGCTCGCAAGTGCCGTTGGCACTTAGAAAATTTTTCGTTTGTCATGAGCTCCGGGCGGAGAGCGGCGTTTTTCGTCTTCCGGGTTCGACCCGGGAACCAGCGCCGAGCGGACACATTCGCTCGCTAGTGCCGTTGGCACTTAGAAAATTTTTCGTTTGTCATGAGCTCCGGGCGGAGACCGGCGTTTTTTGTCTTCCGGGTTCGACCCGGGAACCAGCGCCGAGCGGACACATTCGCTCGCTAGTGCCGTTGGCACTTAGAAAATTTTTCGTTTGTCATGAGCTCCGGGCGGAGAGCGGCGTTTTTCGTCTTCCGGGTTCGACCCGGGAACCAGCGCCGAGCGGACACATTCGCTCGCTAGTGCCGTTGGCACTTAGAAAATTTTTCGTTTGTCATGAGCTCCGGGCGGAGAGCGGCGTTTTTCGTCTTCCGGGTTCGACCCGGGAACCAGCGCCGAGCGGACACATTCGCTCGCTAGTGCCGTTGGCACTTAGAAAATTTTACGTTTGTCATGAGCTCCGGGCGGAGAGCGGCGTTTTTCGTCTTCCGGGTTCGACCCGGGAACCAGCGCCGAGCGGACACATTCGCTCGCTAGTGCCGTTGGCACTTAGAAAATTTTTCGTTTGTCATGAGCTCCGGGCGGAGAGCGGCGTTTTTCGTCTTCCGGGTTCGACCCGGGAACCAGCGCCGAGCGGACACATTCGCTCGCTAGTGCCGTTGGCACTTAGAAAATTTTTCGTTTGTCATGAGCTCCGGGCGGAGAGCGGCGTTTTTCGTCTTCCGGGTTCGACCCGGGAACCAGCGCCGAGCGGACACATTCGCTCGCTAGTGCCGTTGGCACTTAGAAAATTTTTCGTTTGTCATGAGCTCCGGGCGGAGAGCGGCGTTTTTCGTCTTCCGGGTTCGACCCGGGAACCAGCGCCGAGCGGACACATTCGCTCGCTAGTGCCGTTGGCACTTAGAAAATTTTTCGTTTGTCATGAGCTCCGGGCGGAGAGCGGCGTTTTTCGTCTTCCGGGTTCGACCCGGGAACCAGCGCCGAGCGGACACATTCGCTCGCTAGTGCCGTTGGCACTTAGAAAATTTTTCGTTTGTCATGAGCTCCGGGCGGAGACCGGCATTTTTCGTCATTCGAGGCCGACGGGGGAACCAGCCGGAGCGGACACGTTTGCTCGGAAGAGCCGTTGGCACTTAGAAAAAATTCCGTGTCTCGTGAGCTCCAGGGGGGACAGGCTGGTTTTATTCATCCGTAGCCGACATGGGAACCAGCGCGGAGCGGATTGGTGTTGCGCTGCCATATACCTCATCTCTCTCAAGAGTCCCCCCCTTATACGTGCCGATGGTGTTTTGGAAAACGGGGGGTAACTGGATGAGTACACTGACTAGTGGGACCAAGTACACTAATAGCCCCTGGTACCTAAAATGGAAGTATAGAGGCCGACTTTCGGGCAAGATCACGCCGGGTTAGGCTTCCAGGACCTCGGCTAAGCAATTTTAACGGGTTGCCCGGTTCTTTTTTGAACCAGCCCGGTTCTTTTTTTTTATCCAGCCCGGTTCTTTTTACACTTCCAGCTGGAGCTCGGGAGCGGCTTTTTGCACAAGATCACGCCGTGTTAGGCTTCCAGGACCTCAGCTAAGCAATTTTAACGGGTCGCCCGGTTCTTTTTTGATCCAGCCCGGTTCTTTTTTTTATCCAGCCTGGTTCTTTTTACACTTCCAGCTGGAGCTCGGGAGCGGCTTTTTGCACAAGAACACGCCGTGTTAGGCTTCCAGGACCTCGGCTAAGCAATTTTAACGGGTCGCCCGGTTCTTTTTTGATCCAGCCCGGTTCTTTTTTTTATCCAGCCTGGTTCTTTTTACACTTCCAGCTGGAGCTCGGGAGCGGCTTTTTGCACAAGATCACGCCGTGTTAGGCTTCCAGGACCTCGGCTAAGCAATTTTAACGGGTCGCCCGGTTCTTTTTTTTATCCAGCCCGGTTCTTTTTTTTATCCAGCCCGGTTCTTTTTACACTTCCAGCTGGAGCTCGGGAGCGGCTTTTTGCACAAGATCACGCCGTGTTAGGCTTCCAGGACCTCGGCTAAGCAATTTTAACGGGTCGCCCGGTTCTTTTTTGATCCAGCCCGGTTCTTTTTTTTATCCAGCCTGGTTCTTTTTACACTTCCAGCTGGAGCTCGGGAGCGGCTTTTTGCACAAGATCACGCCGGGTTAGGCTTCCAGGACCTCGGCTAAGCAATTTTAACGGGTCGCCCGGTTCTTTTTTTGATCCAGCCCGGTTCTTTTTTTTTATCCAGCCTGGTTCTTTTTACACTTCCAGCTGGAGCTCGGGAGCGGCTTTTTGCACAAGATCACGCCGTGTTAGGCTTCCAGGACCTCGGCTAAGCAATTTTAACGGGTCGCCCGGTTCTTTTTTGATCCAGCCCGGTTCTTTTTTTTATCCAGCCCGGTTCTTTTTACACTTCCAGCTGGAGCTCGGGAGCGGCTTTTTGCACAAGATCACGCCGGGTTAGGCTTCCAGGACCTCGGCTAAGCAATTTTAACGGGTCGCCCGGTTCTTTTTTGATCCAGCCCGGTTCTTTTTTTATCCAGCCCGGTTCTTTTTACACTTCCAGCTGGAGCTCGGCAGCGGCTTTTTGCACAAGATCACGCCGTGTTAGGCTTCCAGGACCTCGGCTAAGCAATTTTAACGGGTCGCCCGGTTCTTTTTTGATCCAGCCCGGTTCTTTTTTTATCCAGCCCGGTTCTTTTTACACTTCCAGCTGGAGCTCGGGAGCGGCTTTTTGCACAAGATCACGCCGTGTTAGGCTTCCAGGACCTCGGCTAAGCAATTTTAACGGGTCGCCCGGTTTTTTTTTTTGATCCAGCCCGGTTCTTTTTTTATCCAGCCCGGTTCTTTTTACACTTCCAGCTGGAGCTCGGCAGCGGCTTTTTGCACAAGATCACGCCGTGTTAGGCTTCCAGGACCTCGGCTAAGCAATTTTAACGGGTCGCCCGGTTCTTTTTTTGATCCAGCCCGGTTCTTTTTTTTATCCAGCCCGGTTCTTTTTACACTTCCAGCTGGAGCTCGGGAGCGGCTTTTTGCACAAGATCACGCCGTGTTTGGCTTCCAGGACCTCGGCTCAGCAATTTTAACGGGTCGCCCGGTTCTTTTTTGATCCAGCCCGGTTCTTTTTTTTATCCAGCCTGGTTCTTTTTACACTTCCAGCTGGAGCTCGGGAGCGGCTTTTTGCACAACAACACGCCGTGTTAGGCTTCCAGGACCTCGGCTAAGCAATTTTAACGGGTCGCCCGGTTCTTTTTTGATCCAGCCCGGTTCTTTTTTTATCCAGCCCGGTTCTTTTTACACTTCCAGCTGGAGCTCGGGAGCGGCTTTTTGCACAAGAACACGCCGTGTTAGGCTTCCAGGACCTCGGCTAAGAAATTTTAACGGGTCGCCCGGTTCTTTTTTTGATCCAGCCCGGTTCTTTTTTTATCCAGCCCGGTTCTTTTTACACTTCCAGCTGGAGCTCGGGAGCGGCTTTTTGCACAAGATCACGCCGTGTTAGGCTTCCAGGACCTCGGCTCAGCAATTTTAACGGGTCGCCCGGTTCTTTTTTGATCCAGCCCGGTTCTTTTTTTATCCAGCCCGGTTCTTTTTACACTTCCAGCTGGAGCTCGGGAGCGGCTTTTTGCACAAGATCACGCCGTGTTAGGCTTCCAGGACCTCGGCTAAGCAATTTTAACGGGTCGCCCGGTTCTTTTTTTGATCCAGCCCGGTTCTTTTTTTTTATCCAGCCTGGTTCTTTTTACACTTCCAGCTGGAGCTCGGGAGCGGCTTTTTGCACAAGATCACGCCGTGTTAGGCTTCCAGGACCTCGGCTAAGCAATTTTAACGGGTCGCCCGGTTCTTTTTTGATCCAGCCCGGTTCTTTTTCCACTTCCAGCTGGAGCTCAGCAGCGGCTTTTTGCACAAGATCACGCCGGGTTAGGCTTCCAGGACCTCGGCTAAGCACTTCTAACGGGTCGCCCGGTTCTTTTTTTTTTTGAACCAGCCCGGTTCTTTTTACACTTCCAGCTGGAGCTCAGCAGCGGCTTTTTGCACAAGATCACGCCGGGTTAGGGTTCCAGGACCTCGGCTAAGCAATTTTAACGGGCCGCCCGGTTCTTTTTTTGATCCAGCCCGGTTCTTTTTACACTTCCAGCTGGAGCTCAGCAGCGGCTTTTTGCACAAGATCACGCCGGGTTAGGCTTCCAGGACCTCGGCTAAGCACTTCTAACGGGCCCTGGTCCACCCCTGCCAGCGCATTTCAAAACTTGGCATTAATTTCGACCTAAGAGACGAAGTCTGATTTTTTTCTACCACTTGGGCGGCCTTTTTGCACCCAGAACACCCGCACCGGCACCATAAATTCGAAGGGTGCCGAGTGCGTCGGCGCAGATTCTGCGACGGAGTGACACTTCCCTCTTGTGGACATTCGGCGGTAGGTGAAATGCGCACTCGGTCTTCTCTTTTCTTTTCCTTCCAGTGAAACTTTGGCAACATTCTGCGAGCTGCTGGCTTCCAGAACCTCGGCCAAGCAGGTGGAGGATTTTTTTCCACTTCCAGCTGGAGGTGAGGAGGGACTTTTTGGGCAAGATCACGCCGACTTAGCAAGCAAGGTGGAAGTGCCAGCATGCAGTGGCTGGAAGTGTGGATGTGGAGCTCCAGCACCCTCCCTGCCTATGGAAGTGTGGAGCTCCAGCACCCTCCCTGCCTATGGAAGTGTGGAGCTCCAGCACCCTCCCTGCCTATGGAAGTGTGGAGCTCCAGCACCCTCCCTGCCTATGGAAGTGTGGAGCTCCAGCACCCTCCCTGCCTATGGAAGTGTGGAGCTCCAGCACCCTCCCTGCCTATGGAAGTGTGGAGCTCCAGCACCCTCCCTGCCTATGGAAGTGTGGAGCTCCAGCACCCTCCCTGCCTATGGAAGTGTGGAGCTCCAGCACCCTCCCTGCCTATGGAAGTGTGGAGCTCCAGCACCCTCCCTGCCTATGGAAGTGTGGAGCTCCAGCACCCTCCCTGCCTATGGAAGTGTGGAGCTCCAGCACCCTCCCTGCCTATGGAAGTGTGGAGCTCCAGCACCCTCCCTGCCTATGGAAGTGTGGAGCTCCAGCACCCTCCCTGCCTATGGAAGTGTGGAGCTCCAGCACCCTCCCTGCCTATGGAAGTGTGGAGCTCCAGCACCCTCCCTGCCTATGGAAGTGTGGAGCTCCAGCACCCTCCCTGCCTATGGAAGTGTGGAGCTCCAGCACCCTCCCTGCCTATGGAAGTGTGGAGCTCCAGCACCCTCCCTGCCTATGGAAGTGTGGAGCTCCAGCACCCTCCCTGCCTATGGAAGTGTGGAGCTCCAGCACCCTCCCTGCCTATGGAAGTGTGGAGCTCCAGCACCCTCCCTGCCTATGGAAGTGTGGAGCTCCAGCACCCTCCCTGCCTATGGAAGTGTGGAGCTCCAGCACCCTCCCTGCCTATGGAAGTGTGGAGCTCCAGCACCCTCCCTGCCTATGGAAGTGTGGAGCTCCAGCACCCTCCCTGCCTATGGAAGTGTGGAGCTCCAGCACCCTCCCTGCCTATGGAAGTGTGGAGCTCCAGCACCCTCCCTGCCTATGGAAGTGTGGAGCTCCAGCACCCTCCCTGCCTATGGAAGTGTGGAGCTCCAGCACCCTCCCTGCCTATGGAAGTGTGGAGCTCCAGCACCCTCCCTGCCTATGGAAGTGTGGAGCTCCAGCACCCTCCCTGCCTATGGAAGTGTGGAGCTCCAGCACCCTCCCTGCCTATGGAAGTGTGGAGCTCCAGCACCCTCCCTGCCTATGGAAGTGTGGAGCTCCAGCACCCTCCCTGCCTATGGAAGTGTGGAGCTCCAGCACCCTCCCTGCCTATGGAAGTGTGGAGCTCCAGCACCCTCCCTGCCTATGGAAGTGTGGAGCTCCAGCACCCTCCCTGCCTATGGAAGTGTGGAGCTCCAGCACCCTCCCTGCCTATGGAAGTGTGGAGCTCCAGCACCCTCCCTGCCTATGGAAGTGTGGAGCTCCAGCACCCTCCCTGCCTATGGAAGTGTGGAGCTCCAGCACCCTCCCTGCCTATGGAAGTGTGGAGCTCCAGCACCCTCCCTGCCTATGGAAGTGTGGAGCTCCAGCACCCTCCCTGCCTATGGAAGTGTGGAGCTCCAGCACCCTCCCTGCCTATGGAAGTGTGGAGCTCCAGCACCCTCCCTGCCTATGGAAGTGTGGAGCTCCAGCACCCTCCCTGCCTATGGAAGTGTGGAGCTCCAGCACCCTCCCTGCCTATGGAAGTGTGGAGCTCCAGCACCCTCCCTGCCTATGGAAGTGTGGAGCTCCAGCACCCTCCCTGCCTATGGAAGTGTGGAGCTCCAGCACCCTCCCTGCCTATGGAAGTGTGGAGCTCCAGCACCCTCCCTGCCTATGGAAGTGTGGAGCTCCAGCACCCTCCCTGCCTATGGAAGTGTGGAGCTCCAGCACCCTCCGTGCCTGGAGCTATGGAGCTATGGAAGTATGGAGCTATGGAGCTATGGAGCTATGGAGCCACCAGCCAGCACCCTCCGTGGCTCAACCACGCCGGCCCAGAGTTCCAGCCGCTCGGCTTCACTCTCTCACAAGCCCCGCCTGGAGCTCCCCAGCCCGCGCCAGGTACCTCAACTACCGAGGCCAGCCGCTCGACCAGGCCGGCCGAGAGTTCCAGCCGCTCGGCTTCACTCTCTCACAAGCCCCGCCTGGAGCTCCCCGGCCCACCCCTGGTACCTCAACTACCGAGGCCAGCCGCTCGACCACGCCGGCGCAGAGTTCCAGCCGCTCGGATGAGCTCTGCCACTCTCCCGCCGCGCAGCCACCGGTAACGGGGAAATGTCGCCGCCTTGTGGACACGCCGTTGTAAATGAATGGGCTTTCGCACTTAGTGCAATTTTCGCCAACTCTCTGACTGGAGCTATGGAAGTATGGAGCTATGGAGCCACCAGCCACCCAGGCTGGAGCTATGGAGCTCTGGAGGTATGGAGCTATGGAGCCCTGGAGCTATGGAGCTATGGAGCCCTGGAGCTATGGAGCCCTGGAGCTATGGAGCTATGGAGCTCTGGTGCTATGGAGCTATGGAGCTCTGGTGCTATGGAGCTATGGAGCTCTGGTGCTATGGAGCTATGGAGCTCTGGTGCTATGGAGCTATGGAGCTCTGGTGCTATGGAGCTATGGAGCTCTGGTGCTATGGAGCTATGGAGCTCTGGTGCTATGGAGCTATGGAGCTCTGGTGCTATGGAGCTATGGAGCTCTGGTGCTATGGAGCTATGGAGCTATGGAGCTCTGGTGCTATGGAGCTATGGAGCTCTGGTGCAATGGAGCTATGGAGCTCTGGTGCTATGGAGCTATGGAGCTCTGGTGCTATGGAGCTCTGGTGCTATGGAGCTATGGAGCTCTGGTGCTATGGAGCTCTGGAGCTCTGGAGGTATGGAGCTATGGAGCTATGGAGCCACCAGCCAGCACCCTCCGTGGCTGGATCAATGGAAGTGTTTTAGGTACCAGGCAGCCAAAGGGCCGAGGCCTCACGCTCGACCACGCCGGCGCAGAGTTCCAGCCGCTCGGATAAGCTCTGTCACTCACCCGCCGCGCAGCCACCGGTAACGGGGAAATGTCGCCGCCTTGTGGACACGCCGTTGTAAATGAATGGGCTTTCGCACTTAGTGCAATTTTAGCCAACTCTCTGACTGGAGCTATGGAAGTATGGAGCTATGGAGCCACCAGCCACCCAGGCTGGAGCTATGGAGCTCTGGAGGTATGGAGCTATGGAGCCCTGGAGCTATGGAGCTATGGAGCCCTGGAGCTATGGAGCCCTGGAGCTATGGAGCTATGGAGCTCTGGTGCTATGGAGCTATGGAGCTCTGGTGCTATGGAGCTATGGAGCTCTGGTGCTATGGAGCTATGGAGCTCTGGTGCTATGGAGCTATGGAGCTCTGGTGCTATGGAGCTATGGAGCTCTGGTGCTATGGAGCTATGGAGCTCTGGTGCTATGGAGCTATGGAGCTCTGGTGCTATGGAGCTATGGAGCTATGGAGCCACCAGCCAGCACCCTCCGTGGCTGGATCAATGGAAGTGTTTTAGGTACCAGGCAGCCAAAGGGCCGGGGCCTCACGCTCGACCACGCCGGCGCAGAGTTCCAGCCGCTCGGATAAGCTCTGTCACTCACCCGCCACGCAGCCACCGGTAACGGGGAAATGTCGCCGCCTGGCGGACACGCCGTTGTAAATGAATGGGCTTTCGCACTTAGTGCAATTTTCGCCAACTCTCTGACTGGAGCTATGGAAGTATGGAGCTATGGAGCCACCAGCCACCCAGGCTGGAGCTATGGAGCTATGGAGGTATGGAGCTATGGAGCCCTGGAGCTATGGAGCTATGGAGCCCTGGAGCTATGGAGCCCTGGAGCTATGGAGCTATGGAGCTCTGGTGCTATGGAGCTATGGAGCTCTGGTGCTATGGAGCTATGGAGCTCTGGTGCTATGGAGCTATGGAGCTCTGGTGCTATGGAGCTATGGAGCTATGGAGCCACCAGCCAGCACCCTCCGTGGCTGGATCAATGGAAGTGTTTTAGGTACCAGGCAGCCAAAGGGCCGGGGCCTCACGCTCGACCACGCCGGCGCAGAGTTCCAGCCGCTCGGATAAGCTCTGTCACTCACCCGCCACGCAGCCACCGGTAACGGGGAAATGTCGCCGCCTGGCGGACACGCCGTTGTAAATGAATGGGCTTTCGCACTTAGTGCAATTTTCGCCAACTCTCTGACTGGAGCTATGGAAGTATGGAGCTATGGAGCCACCAGCCACCCAGGCTGGAGCTATGGAGCTATGGAGGTATGGAGCTATGGAGCCCTGGAGCTATGGAGCTATGGAGCCCTGGAGCTATGGAGCCCTGGAGCTATGGAGCTATGGAGCTCTGGTGCTATGGAGCTATGGAGCTCTGGTGCTATGGAGCTATGGAGCTCTGGTGCTATGGAGCTATGGAGCTCTGGTGCTATGGAGCTATGGAGCTCTGGTGCTATGGAGCTATGGAGCTCTGGTGCTATGGAGCTATGGAGCTCTGGTGCTATGGAGCTATGGAGCTCTGGTGCTATGGAGCTATGGAGCTCTGGTGCTATGGAGCTATGGAGCTCTGGTGCTATGGAGCTATGGAGCTATGGAGCCACCAGCCAGCACCCTCCGTGGCTGGATCAATGGAAGTGTTTTAGGTACCAGGCAGCCAAAGGGCCGGGGCCTCACGCTCGACCACGCCGGCGCAGAGTTCCAGCCGCTCGGATAAGCTCTGTCACTCACCCGCCGCGCAGCCACCGGTAACGGGGAAATGTCGCCGCCTGGCGGACACGCCGTTGTAAATGAATGGGCTTTCGCACTTAGTGCAATTTTAGCCAACTCCGTGGCTGCAAGTATGGAAGTATGGAGCTATGGAGCCACCAGCCAGCACCCTCCGCGGCTGGAGCTATGGAGCTCCGGGGCTATGGAGCTCCGGGGCTATGGAGCTCCGGGGCTATGGAGCTATGGAGCTATGGAGCTCCGGGGCTATGGAGCTATGGAGCTCCGGGGCTATGGAGCTATGGAGCTCCGGGGCTATGGAGCTCCGGGGCTATGGAGCTCCGGGGCTATGGAGCTATGGAGCTATGGAGCTCCGGGGCTATGGAGCTATGGAGCTCCGGGGCTATGGAGCTATGGAGCTCCGGGGCTATGGAGCTCCGGGGCTATGGAGCTATGGAGCTCCGGGGCTATGGAGCTATGGAGCTCCGGGGCTATGGAGCTCTGGAGCTCTGGAAGTATGGATGATCCAGCACCCTCCGTGGCTGACCGCTGGTGCTCGGGGCCGGTGAACTCGGCACCCGCCTCCGGCGGGTGCCTCGGTGACCGCCGTCGCTTGGGGCCAGTGAACTCGGCACCCGCCTTCGGCGGGTGCCTCGGTGACCGGTTGTCGCTTGGGGCCAGTGAACTCGGCACCCGCCTTCGGCGGGTGCCTCGGTGACCGGTTGTCGCTTGGGGCCGGTGAACTCGGCACCCGCCTTCGGCGGGTGCCTCGGTGACCGGTTGTCGCTTGGGGCCGGTGAACTCGGCACCCGCCTTCGGCGGGTGCCTCGGTGACCGGTTGTCGCTTGGGGCCGGTGAACTCGGCACCCGCCTTCGGCGGGTGCCTCGGTGGCGGTCGGGGTTGGTGCTTGGGGACCG
>NW_028232000.1:257500-275000 GCF_054491065.1 Syngnathus leptorhynchus
GCCGCCGCCGCCGCCTTGCCGCTATCCCGCCGCGCGTTTGGGGAGGGAGGGCGACCCGTAGGACGGCCCGCCGACTACACGACCGTTTGGCAGAGCGAGTGCAAGGTTAGGCGAGCTGGGCGGTAACTCGGGTTAGTCTGGGGAGACTCGCGGTGGACAGGGGGGCGCGAATCCGGCCGGGCGGCCCCATCGATTAAGCATTGGTAGGGAGCCGAGGATGAGCCGTGCGAAGTGGCCTCGGAGGCGGTCCGTGGGGGACGACGGGGGGGGACGGGCGTCGGCCCTCCGGCCCGAGCAGAGAACGTTCGGTCACCCAAGCGGGAATCTGCGCCCCGGCCCGAGTCGGACTCGGTCGGTGCGGCCCGCTGAGGCCCTCAACTATTCCCGTACGCGGGGGTCGGGAGCTGCGGCGCTGCGCCGGCGACTTACCCGCGCGAGGCACGCACTGCGTGCGGCCAGGATGCGGAGTTGGATCGGCGCTGGTTGGGAACCCTCGGGGAACGAAGGCGGACGGCGGCCAGCCGGCGCCGACGAACCCGTCGGGGAGGGGGCTGGTGGCAGGCGCGATCGGCACTATTGCTGACTGCCGGGAGGGAAGCTGCGCCCCGGCCGAGTCAGACTCAGCCGTTGCGGCCCCCCCGAGCCCGCAGCGCGTAGCGCGGAAGCCATACGCCCCCCCGATGCGGAGCGACAGACGCCCCCGCGACCGCGGTTGGTCGGGAAGGCTTTTCGGATAGAGGTCGGACGGTGTGTGTGGACGGCTTCCCGTGGTGCCGCCGCTATCAAGCCGGAGGGTTTGAGAAACGACATTCGCGGAAGGACCGGCGCGGCCGGCGGACGCTCGCACGCGCGGCGCCCGACACTCAGCCGCTCGCTCGGCCTCCGTGGATCGTGGCTAGGTGGGATGGATGCCAAACCGGGTCGTCTCGGTCTCGCCGCAGTACGGTCGCGCCGGGGCCTGCGGGGCGGCGCGGGGAGCGCACGCTCACGCGGCGGCCGGGGCGCTAGAGTGCGACCCGCAGTGGGTAGGAACCGTCCACCCGACGTCGGACGAGCCGAGGCCGATGGGGGCCCTACCAAGGCGGGTCATGAGTGCCAGTCGGTCAGTTGGGTGAGGGGGTACTCGGAGGCCCGCCGGGAGCAGACGGGCGACCGGGGATGGGGGGCGTACGCGGGCGGGCGCCGGGAGAAGACGGCCCGTCCGGGGTCGAATCTCGGCCTGTGTTTTCGGAGCCGGCCGGGCATCACGCTCCCTCCTTGGATGGACAACATTCGTAGTTGACACTTTGTGTCATTTTATCCGAGCGGGCGGGCGCCTCGAGAGGCGGACCGTCCGGGGCGACTCTCGGCCTGTGTTTTCGGAGCCGGCCGGGCCTCACGCTCCCTCCTTGGATGGACAACATTCGTAGTTGACACTTTGTGTCATTTTATCCGAGCGGGCGGGCGCCGCGAGGCGGACCGTCCGGGGCGACTCTCGGCCTGTGTTTTCGGAGCCGGCCGGGCATCACGCTCCCTCCTTGGATGGACAACATTCGTAGTTGACACTTTGTGTCATTTTATCCGAGCGGGCGGGCGCCTCGAGAGGCGGACCGTCCGGGGCGACTCTCGGCCTGTGTTTTCGGAGCCGGCCGGGCCTCACGCTCCCTCCTTGGATGGACAACATTCGTAGTTGACACTTTGTGTCATTTTATCCGAGCGGGCGGGCGCCGCGAGGCGGACCGTCCGGGGCGACTCTCGGCCTGTGTTTTCGGAGCCGGCCGGGCATCACGCTCCCTCCTTGGATGGACAACATTCGTAGTTGACACTTTGTGTCATTTTATCCGAGCGGGCGGGCGCCTCGAGAGGCGGACCGTCCGGGGCGACTCTCGGCCTGTGTTTTCGGAGCCGGCCGGGCCTCACGCTCCCTCCTTGGATGGACAACATTCGTAGTTGACACTTTGTGTCATTTTATCCGAGCAGACGGGCGCCGCGAGGCGGACCGTCCGGGGCGACTCTCGGCCTGTGTTTTCGGAGCCGGCCGGGCATCACGCTCCCTCCTTGGATGGACAACATTCGTAGTTGACACTTTGTGTCATTTTATCCGAGCGGGCGGGCGCCTCGAGAGGCGGACCGTCCGGGGCGACTCTCGGCCTGTGTTTTCGGAGCCGGCCGGGCCTCACGCTCCCTCCTTGGATGGACAACATTCGTAGTTGACACTTTGTGTCATTTTATCCGAGCGGGCGGGCGCCGCGAGGCGGACCGTCCGGGGCGACTCTCGGCCTGTGTTTAAGGAGCCGGCCGGGCATCACGCTCCTTCCTTGGATGGACAACATTCGCAGTTGACACTTTGTGTCATTTTATCCGAGCAGACGGGCGCCGCGAGGCGGACCGTCCGGGGCGACTCTCGGCCTGTGTTTTCGGAGCCGGCCGGGCATCACGCTCCCTCCTTGGATGGACAACATTCGTAGTTGACACTTTGTGTCATTTTATCCGAGCAGACGGGCGCCGCGAGGCGACCGTCCGGGGCGACTCTCGGCCTGTGTTTAAGGAGCCGGCCGGGCATCACGCTCCTTCCTTGGATGGACAACATTCGTAGTTGACACTTTGTGTCATTTTATCCGAGCGGGCGGGCGCCGCGAGGCGGACCGTCCGGGGCGACTCTCGGCCTGTGTTTAAGGAGCCGGCCGGGCATCACGCTCCTTCCTTGGATGGACAACATTCGCAGTTGACACTTTGTGTCATTTTATCCGAGCAGACGGGCGCCGCGAGGCGGACCGTCCGGGGCGACTCTCGGCCTGTGTTTTCGGAGCCGGCCGGGCATCACGCTCCCTCCTTGGATGGACAACATTCGTAGTTGACACTTTGTGTCATTTTATCCGAGCAGACGGGCGCCGCGAGGCGGACCGTCCGGGGCGACTCTCGGCCTGTGTTTAAGGAGCCGGCCGGGCATCACGCTCCTTCCTTGGATGGACAACATTCGCAGTTGACACTTTGTGTCATTTTGTTCGGCCTGTGTTTAAGGAGGCGGCCGTCCTCCACTCGGTCCGTGTTTAAGGAGCGACACTCGCGCTCCGGTTCGGCCTGTATTTAGGGAGGCGGCCGTCCTCCGCTTGGTCTGTGTTAAGGGCGACACTCTGTCCATGTTTGAGGAGCCTGGCCCTGACGCTCCTCTCCGGCCTGTGTTTAAGGAGGCGGCCGTCCTCCCCTTGGTCCGTGTTAAGGGCGACACTCGGTCCATGTTTGAGGAGCCTGGCCCTGACGCTCCTCTCCGGCCTGTGTTTAAGGAGGCGGCCGTCCTCCCCTTGGTCCGTGTTAAGGGCGACACTCGGTCCATGTTTGAGGAGCCTGGCCCTGACGCTCCTCTCCGGCCTGTGTTTAAGGAGGCGGCCGTCCTCCCCTTGGTCCGTGTTAAGGGCGACACTCGGTCCATGTTTGAGGAGCCTGGCCCTGACGCTCCTCTCCGGCCTGTGTTTAAGGAGGCGGCCGTCCTCCCCTTGGTCCGTGTTAAGGGCGACACTCGGTCCATGTTTGAGGAGCCTGGCCCTGACGCTCCTCTCCGGCCTGTGTTTAAGGAGGCGGCCGTCCTCCCCTTGGTCCGTGTTAAGGGCGACACTCGGTCCATGTTTGAGGAGCCTGGCCCTGACGCTCCTCTCCGGCCTGTGTTTAAGGAGGCGGCCGTCCTCCCCTTGGTCCGTGTTAAGGGCGACACTCGGTCCATGTTTGAGGAGCCTGGCCCTGACGCTCCTCTCCGGCCTGTGTTTAAGGAGGCGGCCGTCCTCCCCTTGGTCTGTGTTAAGGGCGACACTCGGTCCATGTTTGAGGAGCCTGGCCCTGACGCTCCTCTCCGGCCTGTGTTTAAGGAGGCGGCCGTCCTCCCCTTGGTCTGTGTTAAGGGCGACACTCGGTCCATGTTTGAGGAGCCTGGCCCTGACGCTCCTCTCCGGCCTGTGTTTAAGGAGGCGGCCGTCCTCCCCTTGGTCTGTGTTAAGGGCGACACTCGGTCCGTGTTTAAGGAGCGGCCCTCGCGCTCCGGTTCGGCCTGTATTTAGGGAGGCGGCCGTCCTCCGCTTGGTCTGTGTTAAGGGCGACACTCGGTCCGTGTTTAAGGAGCCGGCCCTGACGCTCCTCTTCGGCCTGTGTTTAAGGAGGCGGCCGTCCTCCACTTCCTTCCATGCACCACCACATTCGCAGTTGACACTTTGCCATTTTTTCAGAGAGGTGACACTTAGTCGTTTTTTCGAAAGTTGACACTTAGTCGTTTTTTCGAAAGTTGACACTTTGCCGTTTTTTCAGAGAGGCGACACTTAGTCGTTTTTTCGAAAGTTGACACTTAGCCGTTTTTTCGAAAGTTGACACTTAGCCGTTTTTTCGAAAGTTGACACTTAGCCGTTTTTTCGAAAGTTGACACTTAGTCACTTTTTCGCCACAGTGACACCTCCAGCGCGTGCCACGGCGCTTTTCAGGTCTTCTATCCGACCTTGTGCTGTCGAGGACGGCGTGTCCGACGCCGTGGGGAGACCAGCACCATCTCCTCCATACTCGTAAACGGGGTGCTTTGGAAAACGGGGGGAAAGTCGATGAGTACACTGACTACTGGGACCATTTCATTGTACTCTGGCGCACCTGAAGACCAAAAAAGGTACTGCACCTTAGCCCGGGTACCTCACCCCCTGGTACCTCGAGGAGAACTTAGAAAAATTTCGACAAATTTTTGGTGAGCTCCAGGGAGAGAGGCTGATTTTTCGCTTTTTGAGGCCGACCGCCGAACCGGCGCGGGGCGGACTCACAAGCCCCGCAGAGCCGTGGGCACTTAGTCGTTTTTTCAGAGAGGCGACACTTAGTCGTTTTTTCAGAGGCGACACTTAGTCGTTTTTTCGAAAGTTGACACTTAGCCGTTTTTTCGAAAGTCGACACTTAGCCGTTTTTTTGGAAAGTTGACACTTAGTCGTTTTTTCGAAAGTTGACACTTAGTCGTTTTTTCGCCACAATTGGCTCTGAGCTCCAGGGGGAGAGCCTGGTTTTGCCTTATTTCAGGCCGGCTGGGGAACCGGCGCGGGTCGGATGCACGAGCCCGGCAGAGCCGTGGGCACTTAGAAAATTTTCGCCGATTAAGCTGGGACCTCCAGGCGGAGACCGGCATTCCTCGTCCTCGGGGTTCGACCCAGGAACCGGCGCTGGGCAGACGCCGTAGCCACGCAGAGCCGTGGGCACTTAGAAAATATTCGCCAAGTTGGCTCTGAGCTCCAGGCGGAGAGGCTGGTTTTGCCTTATTTCAGGCCGGCTGGGGAACCGGCGCGGGTCGGATGCACGAGCCCGCAGAGCCGTGGGCACTTTGCCATTTTCTCAGAGTCGACACTTAGTCGTTTTTTCAGAGAGGCGACACTCTGTCGTTTTTTCGAAAGTTGACACTTTGCCGTTTTTTCAGAGAGGCGACACTTAGCCGTTTTTTCGAAAGTTGACACTTAGCCGTTTTTTCGAAAGTCGACACTTAGCCGTTTTTTCAGAGATGTGACACTTTGCCGTTTTTTCGAAAGTCGACACTTAGCCGTTTTTTCAGAGATGTGACACTTAGAAACTTTTTGCCAAGTTGGCTGTGAGCTCCAGGAGGAGACCGTTATTTTTCGTCATTCGAGGCCGACTGCGGAACCGGCGCTGGGCGGACGCCAAAGCTCGGCAGGGCCGTGGGCACTTAGAAACTTTTTGCCAAGTTGGCTGTGAGCTCCAGGAGGAGACCGTTATTTTTCGTCATTCGAGGCCGACTGCGGAACCGGCGCTGGGCGGACGCCAAAGCTCGGCAGGGCCGTGGGCACTTAGAAACTTTTTGCCAAGTTGGCTGTGAGCTCCAGGAGGAGACCGTTATTTTTCGTCATTCGAGGCCGACTGCGGAACCGGCGCTGGGCGGACGCCAAAGCTCGGCAGGGCCGTGGGCACTTAGAAACTTTTTGCCAAGTTGGCTGTGAGCTCCAGGAGGAGACCGTTATTTTTCGTTATTCGAGGCCGACTGCGGAACCGGCGCTGGGCGGACGCCAAAGCTCGGCAGGGCCGTGGGCACTTAGAAACTTTTTGCCAAGTTGGCTGTGAGCTCCAGGAGGAGACCGTTATTTTTCGTCATTCGAGGCCGACTGCGGAACCGGCGCTGGGCGGACGTCAAAGCTCGGCAGGGCCGTGGGCACTTAGAAACTTTTTGCCAAGTTGGCTGTGAGCTCCAGGAGGAGACCGTTATTTTTCGTCATTCGAGGCCGACTGCGGAACCGGCGCTGGGCGGACGCCAAAGCTCGGCAGGGCCGTGGGCACTTAGAAACTTTTTGCCAAGTTGGCTGTGAGCTCCAGGAGGAGACCGTTATTTTTCGTCATTCGAGGCCGACTGCGGAACCGGCGCTGAGCGGACGCCAAAGCTCGGCAGGGCCGTGGGCACTTAGAAACTTTTTGCCAAGTTGGCTGTGAGCTCCAGGAGGAGACCGTTATTTTTCGTCATTCGAGGCCGACTGCGGAACCGGCGCTGGGCGGACGCCAAAGCTCGGCAGGGCCGTGGGCACTTAGAAACTTTTTGCCAAGTTGGCTGTGAGCTCCAGGAGGAGACCGTTATTTTTCGTCATTCGAGGCCGACTGCGGAACCGGCGCTGGGCGGACGCCAAAGCTCGGCAGGGCCGTGGGCACTTAGAAACTTTTTGCCAAGTTGGCTGTGAGCTCCAGGAGGAGACCGTTATTTTTCGTCATTCGAGGCCGACTGCGGAACCGGCGCTGGGCGGACGCCAAAGCTCGGCAGGGCCGTGGGCACTTAGAAACTTTTTGCCAAGTTGGCTGTGAGCTCCAGGAGGAGACCGTTATTTTTCGTCATTCGAGGCCGACTGCGGAACCGGCGCTGGGCGGACGCCAAAGCTCGGCAGGGCCGTGGGCACTTAGAAACTTTTTGCCAAGTTGGCTGTGAGCTCCAGGAGGAGACCGTTATTTTTCGTCATTCGAGGCCGACTGCGGAACCGGCGCTGGGCGGACGCCAAAGCTCGGCAGGGCCGTGGGCACTTAGAAACTTTTTGCCAAGTTGGCTGTGAGCTCCAGGAGGAGACCGTCATTTTTCGTCATTCGAGGCCGACTGCGGCACCGGCGCTGAGCGGACGCCAAAGCTCGGCAGGGCCGTGGGCACTTAGAAACTTTTTGCCAAGTTGGCTGTGAGCTCCAGGAGGAGACCGTTATTTTTCGTCATTCGAGGCCGACTGCGGAACCGGCGCTGGGCGGACGCCAAAGCTCGGCAGGGCCGTGGGCACTTAGAAACTTTTTGCCAAGTTGGCTGTGAGCTCCAGGAGGAGACCGTCATTTTTCGTCATTCGAGGCCGACTGCGGCACCGGCGCTGAGCGGACGCCAAAGCTCGGCAGGGCCGTGGGCACTTTGCCACTTTTTCGCCACAATTGGCTGTGAGCTCCAGGAGGAGACCGTTATTTTTCGTCATTCTAGGCCGGTTGCAGAACCGGCGCGGCTCGGATGCACGAGCCCGCAGAGCCGTGGGCACTTAGAAAAATTTCAGAGAGGCGACACTTTGCCATTTTTTCAGAGAGGTGACACTTAGTCGTTTTTTCGAAAGTTGACACTTAGCCGTTTTTTCGAAAGTTGACACTTAGTCGTTTTTTCGAAAGTTGACACTTAGTCGTTTTTTCGCCAAAGTGCCCACCTCCAGCGCGTGCCACGGCGCTTTCCAGGTCTTCTATCCGACCTTGTGCTGTCGAGGACGGCGTGTCCGACGCCGTGGGGAGACCAGCACCATCTCCTCCATACTCGTAAACGAGGTGCTTTGGAAAACGGGGGGAAAGTCGATGAGTACACTGACTACTGGGACCATTTCATTGTACTCTGGCGCACCTGAAGACCAAAAAAGGTACTGCACCTTAGCCCGGGTACCTCACCCCCTGGTACCTCGAGGTGAGCTCCAGGGAGAGAGGCTGATTTTTTGCTTTTTGAGGCCGACCACCGAACCGGCGCGGGGCGGACTCACAAGCCCCGCAGAGCCGTGGGCACTTAGTCGTTTTTTCGAAAGTTGACACTTAGTCGTTTTTTCGCCGATTTTGCTGGGACCTCCAGGCGAGGACCGGCGTTTTTCGTCTTCCGGGTCCGACCCGGGAACCAGCGCCGAGCGGACACATTCGCTCGCTAGTGCCGTTGGCACTTAGAAAATTTTTCGTTTGTCATGAGCTCCGGGCGGAGACCGGCGTTTTTCGTCTTCCGGGTCCGACCCGGGAACCAGCGCCGAGCGGACACATTCGCTCGCAAGTGCCGTTGGCACTTAGAAAATTTTTCGTTTGTCATGAGCTCCGGGCGGAGAGCGGCGTTTTTCGTCTTCCGGGTTCGACCCGGGAACCAGCGCCGAGCGGACACATTCGCTCGCTAGTGCCGTTGGCACTTAGAAAATTTTTCGTTTGTCATGAGCTCCGGGCGGAGACCGGCGTTTTTTGTCTTCCGGGTTCGACCCGGGAACCAGCGCCGAGCGGACACATTCGCTCGCTAGTGCCGTTGGCACTTAGAAAATTTTTCGTTTGTCATGAGCTCCGGGCGGAGAGCGGCGTTTTTCGTCTTCCGGGTTCGACCCGGGAACCAGCGCCGAGCGGACACATTCGCTCGCTAGTGCCGTTGGCACTTAGAAAATTTTTCGTTTGTCATGAGCTCCGGGCGGAGAGCGGCGTTTTTCGTCTTCCGGGTTCGACCCGGGAACCAGCGCCGAGCGGACACATTCGCTCGCTAGTGCCGTTGGCACTTAGAAAATTTTTCGTTTGTCATGAGCTCCGGGCGGAGAGCGGCGTTTTTCGTCTTCCGGGTTCGACCCGGGAACCAGCGCCGAGCGGACACATTCGCTCGCTAGTGCCGTTGGCACTTAGAAAATTTTTCGTTTGTCATGAGCTCCGGGCGGAGAGCGGCGTTTTTCGTCTTCCGGGTTCGACCCGGGAACCAGCGCCGAGCGGACACATTCGCTCGCTAGTGCCGTTGGCACTTAGAAAATTTTTCGTTTGTCATGAGCTCCGGGCGGAGAGCGGCGTTTTTCGTCTTCCGGGTTCGACCCGGGAACCAGCGCCGAGCGGACACATTCGCTCGCTAGTGCCGTTGGCACTTAGAAAATTTTTCGTTTGTCATGAGCTCCGGGCGGAGAGCGGCGTTTTTCGTCTTCCGGGTTCGACCCGGGAACCAGCGCCGAGCGGACACATTCGCTCGCTAGTGCCGTTGGCACTTAGAAAATTTTTCGTTTGTCATGAGCTCCGGGCGGAGAGCGGCGTTTTTCGTCTTCCGGGTTCGACCCGGGAACCAGCGCCGAGCGGACACATTCGCTCGCTAGTGCCGTTGGCACTTAGAAAATTTTTCGTTTGTCATGAGCTCCGGGCGGAGACCGGCATTTTTCGTCATTCGAGGCCGACGGGGGAACCAGCCGGAGCGGACACGTTTGCTCGGAAGAGCCGTTGGCACTTAGAAAAAATTCCGTGTCTCGTGAGCTCCAGGGGGGACAGGCTGGTTTTATTCATCCGTAGCCGACATGGGAACCAGCGCGGAGCGGATTGGTGTTGCGCTGCCATATACCTCATCTCTCTCAGGAGTCCCCCCCTTATACGTGCCGATGGTGTTTTGGAAAACGGGGGGTAACTGGATGAGTACACTGACTAGGGGGACCAGTACACTAGCGAGTGGGACCAGTACACTGACTAGTGGGACCAACACACTATGAGCGCCTGGTACCTAAAATGGAAGTATAGAGGCCGAATTTCGGGCAAGATCACGCCGGGTTAGGCTTCCAGGACCTCGGCGAAGCAATTTTAACGGGTTGCCCGGTTCTTTTTTGAACCAGCCCGGTTCTTTTTTTTATCCAGCCCGGTTCTTTTTACACTTCCAGCTGGAGCTCGGGAGCGGCTTTTTGCACAAGATCACGCCGTGTTAGGCTTCCAGGACCTCGGCTAAGCAATTTTAACGGGTCGCCCGGTTCTTTTTTGATCCAGCCCGGTTCTTTTTTTATCCAGCCCGGTTCTTTTTACACTTCCAGCTGGAGCTCGGGAGCGGCTTTTTGCACAAGATCACGCCGTGTTAGGCTTCCAGGACCTCGGCTAAGCAATTTTAACGGGTCGCCCGGTTCTTTTTTGATCCAGCCCGGTTCTTTTTTTTATCCAGCCCGGTTCTTTTTACACTTCCAGCTGGAGCTCGGGAGCGGCTTTTTGCACAAGATCACGCCGTGTTAGGCTTCCAGGACCTCGGCGAAGCAATTTTAACGGGTCGCCCGGTTCTTTTTTGATCCAGCCCGGTTCTTTTTTTTATCCAGCCCGGTTCTTTTTACACTTCCAGCTGGAGCTCGGGAGCGGCTTTTTGCACAAGATCACGCCGGGTTAGGCTTCCAGGACCTCGGCTAAGCAATTTTAACGGGTCGCCCGGTTCTTTTTTGATCCAGCCCGGTTCTTTTTTTATCCAGCCCGGTTCTTTTTACACTTCCAGCTGGAGCTCGGGAGCGGCTTTTTGCACAAGATCACGCCGTGTTAGGCTTCCAGGACCTCGGCTAAGCAATTTTAACGGGTCGCCCGGTTCTTTTTTGATCCAGCCCGGTTCTTTTTTTTATCCAGCCTGGTTCTTTTTACACTTCCAGCTGGAGCTCGGGAGCGGCTTTTTGCACAAGAACACGCCGTGTTAGGCTTCCAGGACCTCGGCTAAGCAATTTTAACGGGTCGCCCGGTTCTTTTTTGATCCAGCCCGGTTCTTTTTTTTATCCAGCCTGGTTCTTTTTACACTTCCAGCTGGAGCTCGGGAGCGGCTTTTTGCACAAGATCACGCCGTGTTAGGCTTCCAGGACCTCGGCTAAGCAATTTTAACGGGTCGCCCGGTTCTTTTTTGATCCAGCCCGGTTCTTTTTTTTTATCCAGCCTGGTTCTTTTTACACTTCCAGCTGGAGCTCGGGAGCGGCTTTTTGCACAAGAACACGCCGTGTTAGGCTTCCAGGACCTCGGCTAAGCAATTTTAACGGGTCGCCCGGTTCTTTTTTGATCCAGCCCGGTTCTTTTTTTTATCCAGCCTGGTTCTTTTTACACTTCCAGCTGGAGCTCGGGAGCGGCTTTTTGCACAAGATCACGCCGTGTTAGGCTTCCAGGACCTCGGCTAAGCAATTTTAACGGGTCGCCCGGTTCTTTTTTTTATCCAGCCCGGTTCTTTTTTTTTATCCAGCCTGGTTCTTTTTACACTTCCAGCTGGAGCTCGGGAGCGGCTTTTTGCACAAGAACACGCCGTGTTAGGCTTCCAGGACCTCGGCTAAGCAATTTTAACGGGTCGCCCGGTTCTTTTTTGATCCAGCCCGGTTCTTTTTTTTATCCAGCCTGGTTCTTTTTACACTTCCAGCTGGAGCTCGGGAGCGGCTTTTTGCACAAGATCACGCCGTGTTAGGCTTCCAGGACCTCGGCTAAGCAATTTTAACGGGTCGCCCGGTTCTTTTTTGATCCAGCCCGGTTCTTTTTTTTATCCAGCCTGGTTCTTTTTACACTTCCAGCTGGAGCTCGGGAGCGGCTTTTTGCACAAGAACACGCCGTGTTAGGCTTCCAGGACCTCGGCTAAGCAATTTTAACGGGTCGCCCGGTTCTTTTTTTTATCCAGCCCGGTTCTTTTTTTATCCAGCCCGGTTCTTTTTACACTTCCAGCTGGAGCTCGGGAGCGGCTTTTTGCACAAGATCACGCCGTGTTAGGCTTCCAGGACCTCGGCTAAGCAATTTTAACGGGTCGCCCGGTTCTTTTTTGATCCAGCCCGGTTCTTCTTTTTTATCCAGCCTGGTTCTTTTTACACTTCCAGCTGGAGCTCGGGAGCGGCTTTTTGCACAAGAACACGCCGTGTTAGGCTTCCAGGACCTCGGCTAAGCAATTTTAACGGGTCGCCCGGTTCTTTTTTGATCCAGCCCGGTTCTTTTTTTTATCCAGCCCGGTTCTTTTCACACTTCCAGCTGGAGCTCGGCAGCGGCTATTTGCACAAGATCACGCCGGGTTAGGCTTCCAGGACCTCGGCTAAGCAATTTTAACGGGTCGCCCGGTTCTTTTTTTGATCCAGCCCGGTTCTTTTTTTATCCAGCCCGGTTCTTTTTACACTTCCAGCTGGAGCTCGGGAGCGGCTTTTTGCACAAGATCACGCCGTGTTAGGCTTCCAGGACCTCGGCTAAGCAATTTTAACGGGTCGCCCGGTTCTTTTTTGATCCAGCCCGGTTCTTCTTTTTTATCCAGCCTGGTTCTTTTTACACTTCCAGCTGGAGCTCGGGAGCGGCTTTTTGCACAAGAACACGCCGTGTTAGGCTTCCAGGACCTCGGCTAAGCAATTTTAACGGGTCGCCCGGTTCTTTTTTGATCCAGCCCGGTTCTTTTTTTTATCCAGCCCGGTTCTTTTCACACTTCCAGCTGGAGCTCGGCAGCGGCTATTTGCACAAGATCACGCCGGGTTAGGCTTCCAGGACCTCGGCTAAGCAATTTTAACGGGTCGCCCGGTTCTTTTTTTGATCCAGCCCGGTTCTTTTTTTATCCAGCCCGGTTCTTTTTACACTTCCAGCTGGAGCTCGGGAGCGGCTTTTTGCACAAGATCACGCCGTGTTAGGCTTCCAGGACCTCGGCTAAGCAATTTTAACGGGTCGCCCGGTTCTTTTTTGATCCAGCCCGGTTCTTTGTTTTTTATCCAGCCCGGTTCTTTTCACACTTCCAGCTGGAGCTCGGCAGCGGCTATTTGCACAAGATCACGCCGGGTTAGGCTTCCAGGACCTCGGCTAAGCAATTTTAACGGGTCGCCCGGTTCTTTTTTGATCCAGCCCGGTTCTTTTTTTTATCCAGCCCGGTTCTTTTCACACTTCCAGCTGGAGCTCGGGAGCGGCTTTTTGCACAAGATCACGCCGTGTTAGGCTTCCAGGACCTCGGCTAAGCAATTTTAACGGGTCGCCCGGTTCTTTTTTGATCCAGCCCGGTTCTTTTTTTTATCCAGCCCGGTTCTTTTCACACTTCCAGCTGGAGCTCGGCAGCGGCTATTTGCACAAGATCACGCCGGGTTAGGCTTCCAGGACCTCGGCTAAGCAATTTTAACGGGTCGCCCGGTTCTTTTTTGATCCAGCCCGGTTCTTTTTACACTTCCAGCTGGAGCTCGGGAGCGGCTTTTTGCACAAGAACACGCCGTGTTAGGCTTCCAGGACCTCGGCTAAGCAATTTTAACGGGTCGCCCGGTTCTTTTTTGATCCAGCCCGGTTCTTTTTTTTATCCAGCCTGGTTCTTTTTACACTTCCAGCTGGAGCTCGGGAGCGGCTTTTTGCACAAGATCACGCCGTGTTAGGCTTCCAGGACCTCGGCTAAGCAATTTTAACGGGTCGCCCGGTTCTTTTTTGATCCAGCCCGGTTCTTTTTTTTATCCAGCCTGGTTCTTTTTACACTTCCAGCTGGAGCTCGGGAGCGGCTTTTTGCACAAGAACACGCCGTGTTAGGCTTCCAGGACCTCGGCTAAGCAATTTTAACGGGCCGCCCGGTTCTTTTTTTGATCCAGCCCGGTTCTTTTTACACTTCCAGCTGGAGCTCAGCAGCGGCTTTTTGCACAAGATCACGCCGGGTTAGGCTTCCAGGACCTCGGCTAAGCACTTGTAACGGGCCCTGGTCCACCCCTGCCAGCGCATTTCAAAACTTGGCATTAATTTCGACCTAAGAGACGAAGTCTGATTTTTTTCTACCACTTGGGCGGCCTTTTTGCACCCAGAACACCCGCACCGGCACCATAAATTCGAAGGGTGCCGAGTGCGTCGGCGCAGATTCTGCGACGGAGTGACACTTCCCTCTTGTGGACATTCGGCGGTAGGTGAAATGCGCACTCGGTCTTCTCTTTTCTTTTCCTTCCAGTGAAACTTTGGCAACATTCTGCGAGCTGCTGGCTTCCAGAACCTCGGCCAAGCAGGTGGAGGATTTTTTTCCACTTCCAGCTGGAGGTGAGGAGGGACTTTTTGGGCAAGATCACGCCGACTTAGCAAGCAAGGTGGAAGTGCCAGCATGCAGTGGCTGGAAGTGTGGATGTGGAGCTCCAGCACCCTCCCTGCCTATGGAAGTGTGGAGCTCCAGCACCCTCCCTGCCTATGGAAGTGTGGAGCTCCAGCACCCTCCCTGCCTATGGAAGTGTGGAGCTCCAGCACCCTCCCTGCCTATGGAAGTGTGGAGCTCCAGCACCCTCCCTGCCTATGGAAGTGTGGAGCTCCAGCACCCTCCCTGCCTATGGAAGTGTGGAGCTCCAGCACCCTCCCTGCCTATGGAAGTGTGGAGCTCCAGCACCCTCCCTGCCTATGGAAGTGTGGAGCTCCAGCACCCTCCCTGCCTATGGAAGTGTGGAGCTCCAGCACCCTCCCTGCCTATGGAAGTGTGGAGCTCCAGCACCCTCCCTGCCTATGGAAGTGTGGAGCTCCAGCACCCTCCCTGCCTATGGAAGTGTGGAGCTCCAGCACCCTCCCTGCCTATGGAAGTGTGGAGCTCCAGCACCCTCCCTGCCTATGGAAGTGTGGAGCTCCAGCACCCTCCCTGCCTATGGAAGTGTGGAGCTCCAGCACCCTCCCTGCCTATGGAAGTGTGGAGCTCCAGCACCCTCCCTGCCTATGGAAGTGTGGAGCTCCAGCACCCTCCCTGCCTATGGAAGTGTGGAGCTCCAGCACCCTCCCTGCCTATGGAAGTGTGGAGCTCCAGCACCCTCCCTGCCTATGGAAGTGTGGAGCTCCAGCACCCTCCCTGCCTATGGAAGTGTGGAGCTCCAGCACCCTCCCTGCCTATGGAAGTGTGGAGCTCCAGCACCCTCCCTGCCTATGGAAGTGTGGAGCTCCAGCACCCTCCCTGCCTATGGAAGTGTGGAGCTCCAGCACCCTCCCTGCCTATGGAAGTGTGGAGCTCCAGCACCCTCCCTGCCTATGGAAGTGTGGAGCTCCAGCACCCTCCCTGCCTATGGAAGTGTGGAGCTCCAGCACCCTCCCTGCCTATGGAAGTGTGGAGCTCCAGCACCCTCCCTGCCTATGGAAGTGTGGAGCTCCAGCACCCTCCCTGCCTATGGAAGTGTGGAGCTCCAGCACCCTCCCTGCCTATGGAAGTGTGGAGCTCCAGCACCCTCCCTGCCTATGGAAGTGTGGAGCTCCAGCACCCTCCCTGCCTATGGAAGTGTGGAGCTCCAGCACCCTCCCTGCCTATGGAAGTGTGGAGCTCCAGCACCCTCCCTGCCTATGGAAGTGTGGAGCTCCAGCACCCTCCCTGCCTATGGAAGTGTGGAGCTCCAGCACCCTCCCTGCCTATGGAAGTGTGGAGCTCCAGCACCCTCCCTGCCTATGGAAGTGTGGAGCTCCAGCACCCTCCCTGCCTATGGAAGTGTGGAGCTCCAGCACCCTCCCTGCCTATGGAAGTGTGGAGCTCCAGCACCCTCCCTGCCTATGGAAGTGTGGAGCTCCAGCACCCTCCCTGCCTATGGAAGTGTGGAGCTCCAGCACCCTCCCTGCCTATGGAAGTGTGGAGCTCCAGCACCCTCCCTGCCTATGGAAGTGTGGAGCTCCAGCACCCTCCCTGCCTATGGAAGTGTGGAGCTCCAGCACCCTCCCTGCCTATGGAAGTGTGGAGCTCCAGCACCCTCCCTGCCTATGGAAGTGTGGAGCTCCAGCACCCTCCCTGCCTATGGAAGTGTGGAGCTCCAGCACCCTCCCTGCCTATGGAAGTGTGGAGCTCCAGCACCCTCCCTGCCTATGGAAGTGTGGAGCTCCAGCACCCTCCCTGCCTATGGAAGTGTGGAGCTCCAGCACCCTCCCTGCCTATGGAAGTGTGGAGCTCCAGCACCCTCCCTGCCTATGGAAGTGTGGAGCTCCAGCACCCTCCGTGCCTGGAGCTATGGAGCTATGGAAGTATGGAGCTATGGAGCTATGGAGCTATGGAGCCACCAGCCAGCACCCTCCGTGGCTCAACCACGCCGGCCCAGAGTTCCAGCCGCTCGGCTTCACTCTCTCACAAGCCCCGCCTGGAGCTCCCCAGCCCGCGCCAGGTACCTCAACTACCGAGGCCAGCCGCTCGACCAGGCCGGCCGAGAGTTCCAGCCGCTCGGCTTCACTCTCTCACAAGCCCCGCCTGGAGCTCCCCGGCCCACCCCTGGTACCTCAACTACCGAGGCCAGCCGCTCGACCACGCCGGCGCAGAGTTCCAGCCGCTCGGATGAGCTCTGCCACTCTCCCGCCGCGCAGCCACCGGTAACGGGGAAATGTCGCCGCCTTGTGGACACGCCGTTGTAAATGAATGGGCTTTCGCACTTAGTGCAATTTTCGCCAACTCTCTGACTGGAGCTATGGAAGTATGGAGCTATGGAGCCACCAGCCACCCAGGCTGGAGCTATGGAGCTCTGGAGGTATGGAGCTATGGAGCCCTGGAGCTATGGAGCTATGGAGCCCTGGAGCTATGGAGCCCTGGAGCTATGGAGCTATGGAGCTCTGGTGCTATGGAGCTATGGAGCTCTGGTGCTATGGAGCTATGGAGCTCTGGTGCTATGGAGCTATGGAGCTCTGGTGCTATGGAGCTATGGAGCTCTGGTGCTATGGAGCTATGGAGCTCTGGTGCTATGGAGCTATGGAGCTCTGGTGCTATGGAGCTATGGAGCTCTGGTGCTATGGAGCTATGGAGCTCTGGTGCTATGGAGCTATGGAGCTATGGAGCTCTGGTGCTATGGAGCTATGGAGCTCTGGTGCAATGGAGCTATGGAGCTCTGGTGCTATGGAGCTATGGAGCTCTGGTGCTATGGAGCTCTGGTGCTATGGAGCTATGGAGCTCTGGTGCTATGGAGCTCTGGAGCTCTGGAGGTATGGAGCTATGGAGCTATGGAGCCACCAGCCAGCACCCTCCGTGGCTGGATCAATGGAAGTGTTTTAGGTACCAGGCAGCCAAAGGGCCGAGGCCTCACGCTCGACCACGCCGGCGCAGAGTTCCAGCCGCTCGGATAAGCTCTGTCACTCACCCGCCGCGCAGCCACCGGTAACGGGGAAATGTCGCCGCCTTGTGGACACGCCGTTGTAAATGAATGGGCTTTCGCACTTAGTGCAATTTTAGCCAACTCTCTGACTGGAGCTATGGAAGTATGGAGCTATGGAGCCACCAGCCACCCAGGCTGGAGCTATGGAGCTCTGGAGGTATGGAGCTATGGAGCCCTGGAGCTATGGAGCTATGGAGCCCTGGAGCTATGGAGCCCTGGAGCTATGGAGCTATGGAGCTCTGGTGCTATGGAGCTATGGAGCTCTGGTGCTATGGAGCTATGGAGCTCTGGTGCTATGGAGCTATGGAGCTCTGGTGCTATGGAGCTATGGAGCTCTGGTGCTATGGAGCTATGGAGCTCTGGTGCTATGGAGCTATGGAGCTCTGGTGCTATGGAGCTATGGAGCTCTGGTGCTATGGAGCTATGGAGCTATGGAGCCACCAGCCAGCACCCTCCGTGGCTGGATCAATGGAAGTGTTTTAGGTACCAGGCAGCCAAAGGGCCGGGGCCTCACGCTCGACCACGCCGGCGCAGAGTTCCAG
>NW_028232000.1:287500-302500 GCF_054491065.1 Syngnathus leptorhynchus
GGCCGGGCCTCACGCTCCCTCCTTGGATGGACAACATTCGTAGTTGACACTTTGTGTCATTTTATCCGAGCGGGCGGGCGCCGCGAGGCGGACCGTCCGGGGCGACTCTCGGCCTGTGTTTAAGGAGCCGGCCGGGCATCACGCTCCTTCCTTGGATGGACAACATTCGCAGTTGACACTTTGTGTCATTTTATCCGAGCAGACGGGCGCCGCGAGGCGGACCGTCCGGGGCGACTCTCGGCCTGTGTTTTCGGAGCCGGCCGGGCATCACGCTCCCTCCTTGGATGGACAACATTCGTAGTTGACACTTTGTGTCATTTTATCCGAGCAGACGGGCGCCGCGAGGCGACCGTCCGGGGCGACTCTCGGCCTGTGTTTAAGGAGCCGGCCGGGCATCACGCTCCTTCCTTGGATGGACAACATTCGTAGTTGACACTTTGTGTCATTTTATCCGAGCGGGCGGGCGCCGCGAGGCGGACCGTCCGGGGCGACTCTCGGCCTGTGTTTAAGGAGCCGGCCGGGCATCACGCTCCTTCCTTGGATGGACAACATTCGCAGTTGACACTTTGTGTCATTTTATCCGAGCAGACGGGCGCCGCGAGGCGGACCGTCCGGGGCGACTCTCGGCCTGTGTTTTCGGAGCCGGCCGGGCATCACGCTCCCTCCTTGGATGGACAACATTCGTAGTTGACACTTTGTGTCATTTTATCCGAGCAGACGGGCGCCGCGAGGCGACCGTCCGGGGCGACTCTCGGCCTGTGTTTAAGGAGCCGGCCGGGCATCACGCTCCTTCCTTGGATGGACAACATTCGTAGTTGACACTTTGTGTCATTTTATCCGAGCGGGCGGGCGCCGCGAGGCGGACCGTCCGGGGCGACTCTCGGCCTGTGTTTAAGGAGCCGGCCGGGCATCACGCTCCTTCCTTGGATGGACAACATTCGCAGTTGACACTTTGTGTCATTTTATCCGAGCAGACGGGCGCCGCGAGGCGGACCGTCCGGGGCGACTCTCGGCCTGTGTTTTCGGAGCCGGCCGGGCATCACGCTCCCTCCTTGGATGGACAACATTCGTAGTTGACACTTTGTGTCATTTTATCCGAGCAGACGGGCGCCGCGAGGCGGACCGTCCGGGGCGACTCTCGGCCTGTGTTTAAGGAGCCGGCCGGGCATCACGCTCCTTCCTTGGATGGACAACATTCGCAGTTGACACTTTGTGTCATTTTGTTCGGCCTGTGTTTAAGGAGGCGGCCGTCCTCCACTCGGTCCGTGTTTAAGGAGCGACACTCGCGCTCCGGTTCGGCCTGTATTTAGGGAGGCGGCCGTCCTCCGCTTGGTCTGTGTTAAGGGCGACACTCTGTCCATGTTTGAGGAGCCTGGCCCTGACGCTCCTCTCCGGCCTGTGTTTAAGGAGGCGGCCGTCCTCCCCTTGGTCCGTGTTAAGGGCGACACTCGGTCCATGTTTGAGGAGCCTGGCCCTGACGCTCCTCTCCGGCCTGTGTTTAAGGAGGCGGCCGTCCTCCCCTTGGTCCGTGTTAAGGGCGACACTCGGTCCATGTTTGAGGAGCCTGGCCCTGACGCTCCTCTCCGGCCTGTGTTTAAGGAGGCGGCCGTCCTCCCCTTGGTCTGTGTTAAGGGCGACACTCGGTCCATGTTTGAGGAGCCTGGCCCTGACGCTCCTCTCCGGCCTGTGTTTAAGGAGGCGGCCGTCCTCCCCTTGGTCCGTGTTAAGGGCGACACTCGGTCCATGTTTGAGGAGCCTGGCCCTGACGCTCCTCTCCGGCCTGTGTTTAAGGAGGCGGCCGTCCTCCCCTTGGTCCGTGTTAAGGGCGACACTCGGTCCATGTTTGAGGAGCCTGGCCCTGACGCTCCTCTCCGGCCTGTGTTTAAGGAGGCGGCCGTCCTCCCCTTGGTCTGTGTTAAGGGCGACACTCGGTCCATGTTTGAGGAGCCTGGCCCTGACGCTCCTCTCCGGCCTGTGTTTAAGGAGGCGGCCGTCCTCCCCTTGGTCTGTGTTAAGGGCGACACTCGGTCCATGTTTGAGGAGCCTGGCCCTGACGCTCCTCTCCGGCCTGTGTTTAAGGAGGCGGCCGTCCTCCCCTTGGTCTGTGTTAAGGGCGACACTCGGTCCGTGTTTAAGGAGCGGCCCTCGCGCTCCGGTTCGGCCTGTATTTAGGGAGGCGGCCGTCCTCCGCTTGGTCTGTGTTAAGGGCGACACTCGGTCCGTGTTTAAGGAGCCGGCCCTGACGCTCCTCTTCGGCCTGTGTTTAAGGAGGCGGCCGTCCTCCACTTCCTTCCATGCACCACCACATTCGCAGTTGACACTTTGCCATTTTTTCAGAGAGGTGACACTTAGTCGTTTTTTCGAAAGTTGACACTTAGTCGTTTTTTCGAAAGTTGACACTTTGCCGTTTTTTCAGAGAGGCGACACTTAGTCGTTTTTTCGAAAGTTGACACTTAGCCGTTTTTTCGAAAGTTGACACTTAGCCGTTTTTTCGAAAGTTGACACTTAGCCGTTTTTTCGAAAGTTGACACTTAGTCACTTTTTCGCCACAGTGACACCTCCAGCGCGTGCCACGGCGCTTTTCAGGTCTTCTATCCGACCTTGTGCTGTCGAGGACGGCGTGTCCGACGCCGTGGGGAGACCAGCACCATCTCCTCCATACTCGTAAACGGGGTGCTTTGGAAAACGGGGGGAAAGTCGATGAGTACACTGACTACTGGGACCATTTCATTGTACTCTGGCGCACCTGAAGACCAAAAAAGGTACTGCACCTTAGCCCGGGTACCTCACCCCCTGGTACCTCGAGGAGAACTTAGAAAAATTTCGACAAATTTTTGGTGAGCTCCAGGGAGAGAGGCTGATTTTTCGCTTTTTGAGGCCGACCGCCGAACCGGCGCGGGGCGGACTCACAAGCCCCCCAGAGCCGTGGGCACTTAGTCGTTTTTTCAGAGAGGCGACACTTAGTCGTTTTTTCAGAGGCGACACTTAGTCGTTTTTTCGAAAGTTGACACTTAGCCGTTTTTTCGAAAGTCGACACTTAGCCGTTTTTTTGGAAAGTTGACACTTAGTCGTTTTTTCGAAAGTTGACACTTAGTCGTTTTTTCGCCACAATTGGCTCTGAGCTCCAGGGGGAGAGCCTGGTTTTGCCTTATTTCAGGCCGGCTGGGGAACCGGCGCCGGTCGGATGCACGAGCCCGGCAGAGCCGTGGGCACTTAGAAAATTTTCGCCGATTAAGCTGGGACCTCCAGGCGGAGACCGGCATTCCTCGTCCTCGGGGTTCGACCCAGGAACCGGCGCTGGGCAGACGCCGTAGCCACGCAGAGCCGTGGGCACTTAGAAAATATTCGCCAAGTTGGCTCTGAGCTCCAGGCGGAGAGGCTGGTTTTGCCTTATTTCAGGCCGGCTGGGGAACCGGCGCGGGTCGGATGCACGAGCCCGCAGAGCCGTGGGCACTTTGCCATTTTCTCAGAGTCGACACTTAGTCGTTTTTTCAGAGAGGCGACACTCTGTCGTTTTTTCGAAAGTTGACACTTTGCCGTTTTTTCAGAGAGGCGACACTTAGCCGTTTTTTCGAAAGTTGACACTTAGCCGTTTTTTCGAAAGTCGACACTTAGCCGTTTTTTCAGAGATGTGACACTTTGCCGTTTTTTCGAAAGTCGACACTTAGCCGTTTTTTCAGAGATGTGACACTTAGAAACTTTTTGCCAAGTTGGCTGTGAGCTCCAGGAGGAGACCGTCATTTTTCGTCATTCGAGGCCGACTGCGGAACCGGCGCTGGGCGGACGCCAAAGCTCGGCAGGGCCGTGGGCACTTAGAAACTTTTTGCCAAGTTGGCTGTGAGCTCCAGGAGGAGACCGTCATTTTTCGTCATTCGAGGCCGACTGCGGAACCGGCGCTGGGCGGACGCCAAAGCTCGGCAGGGCCGTGGGCACTTAGAAACTTTTTGCCAAGTTGGCTGTGAGCTCCAGGAGGAGACCGTCATTTTTCGTCATTCGAGGCCGACTGCGGAACCGGCGCTGAGCGGACGCCAAAGCTCGGCAGGGCCGTGGGCACTTAGAAACTTTTTGCCAAGTTGGCTGTGAGCTCCAGGAGGAGACCGTTATTTTTCGTCATTCGAGGCCGACTGCGGAACCGGCGCTGAGCGGACGCCAAAGCTCGGCAGGGCCGTGGGCACTTAGAAACTTTTTGCCAAGTTGGCTGTGAGCTCCAGGAGGAGACCGTTATTTTTCGTCATTCGAGGCCGACTGCGGAACCGGCGCTGAGCGGACGCCAAAGCTCGGCAGGGCCGTGGGCACTTAGAAACTTTTTGCCAAGTTGGCTGTGAGCTCCAGGAGGAGACCGTTATTTTTCGTCATTCGAGGCCGACTGCGGAACCGGCGCTGGGCGGACGCCAAAGCTCGGCAGGGCCGTGGGCACTTAGAAACTTTTTGCCAAGTTGGCTGTGAGCTCCAGGAGGAGACCGTTATTTTTCGTCATTCGAGGCCGACTGCGGAACCGGCGCTGGGCGGACGCCAAAGCTCGGCAGGGCCGTGGGCACTTAGAAACTTTTTGCCAAGTTGGCTGTGAGCTCCAGGAGGAGACCGTCATTTTTCGTCATTCGAGGCTGACTGCGGAACCGGCGCTGGGCGGACGCCAAAGCTCGGCAGGGCCGTGGGCACTTAGAAACTTTTTGCCAAGTTGGCTGTGAGCTCCAGGAGGAGACCGTTATTTTTCGTCATTGGAGGCCGACTGCGGAACCGGCGCTGGGCGGACGCCAAAGCTCGGCAGGGCCGTGGGCACTTAGAAACTTTTTGCCAAGTTGGCTGTGAGCTCCAGGAGGAGACCGTTATTTTTCGTCATTCTAGGCCGGCTGCAGAACCGGCGCGGGTCGGATGCACGAGCCCGCAGAGCCGTGGGCACTTTGCCACTTTTTCGCCACAATTGGCTGTGAGCTCCAGGAGGAGACCGTTATTTTTCGTCATTCTAGGCCGGTTGCAGAACCGGCGCGGCTCGGATGCACGAGCCCGCAGAGCCGTGGGCACTTAGAAAATTTTCAGAGAGGCGACACTTTGCCATTTTTTCAGAGAGGTGACACTTAGTCGTTTTTTCGAAAGTTGACACTTAGCCGTTTTTTCGAAAGTTGACACTTAGTCGTTTTTTCGAAAGTTGACACTTAGTCGTTTTTTCGCCAAAGTGCCCACCTCCAGCGCGTGCCACGGCGCTTTCCAGGTCTTCTATCCGACCTTGTGCTGTCGAGGACGGCGTGTCCGACGCCGTGGGGAGACCAGCACCATCTCCTCCATACTCGTAAACGAGGTGCTTTGGAAAACGGGGGGAAAGTCGATGAGTACACTGACTACTGGGACCATTTCATTGTACTCTGGCGCACCTGAAGACCAAAAAAGGTACTGCACCTTAGCCCGGGTACCTCACCCCCTGGTACCTCGAGGTGAGCTCCAGGGAGAGAGGCTGATTTTTTGCTTTTTGAGGCCGACCACCGAACCGGCGCGGGGCGGACTCACAAGCCCCGCAGAGCCGTGGGCACTTAGTCGTTTTTTCGAAAGTTGACACTTAGTCGTTTTTTCGCCGATTTTGCTGGGACCTCCAGGCGAGGACCGGCGTTTTTCGTCTTCCGGGTCCGACCCGGGAACCAGCGCCGAGCGGACACATTCGCTCGCTAGTGCCGTTGGCACTTAGAAAATTTTTCGTTTGTCATGAGCTCCGGGCGGAGACCGGCGTTTTTCGTCTTCCGGGTCCGACCCGGGAACCAGCGCCGAGCGGACACATTCGCTCGCAAGTGCCGTTGGCACTTAGAAAATTTTTCGTTTGTCATGAGCTCCGGGCGGAGAGCGGCGTTTTTCGTCTTCCGGGTTCGACCCGGGAACCAGCGCCGAGCGGACACATTCGCTCGCTAGTGCCGTTGGCACTTAGAAAATTTTTCGTTTGTCATGAGCTCCGGGCGGAGACCGGCGTTTTTTGTCTTCCGGGTTCGACCCGGGAACCAGCGCCGAGCGGACACATTCGCTCGCTAGTGCCGTTGGCACTTAGAAAATTTTTCGTTTGTCATGAGCTCCGGGCGGAGAGCGGCGTTTTTCGTCTTCCGGGTTCGACCCGGGAACCAGCGCCGAGCGGACACATTCGCTCGCTAGTGCCGTTGGCACTTAGAAAATTTTTCGTTTGTCATGAGCTCCGGGCGGAGAGCGGCGTTTTTCGTCTTCCGGGTTCGACCCGGGAACCAGCGCCGAGCGGACACATTCGCTCGCTAGTGCCGTTGGCACTTAGAAAATTTTACGTTTGTCATGAGCTCCGGGCGGAGAGCGGCGTTTTTCGTCTTCCGGGTTCGACCCGGGAACCAGCGCCGAGCGGACACATTCGCTCGCTAGTGCCGTTGGCACTTAGAAAATTTTTCGTTTGTCATGAGCTCCGGGCGGAGAGCGGCGTTTTTCGTCTTCCGGGTTCGACCCGGGAACCAGCGCCGAGCGGACACATTCGCTCGCTAGTGCCGTTGGCACTTAGAAAATTTTTCGTTTGTCATGAGCTCCGGGCGGAGAGCGGCGTTTTTCGTCTTCCGGGTTCGACCCGGGAACCAGCGCCGAGCGGACACATTCGCTCGCTAGTGCCGTTGGCACTTAGAAAATTTTTCGTTTGTCATGAGCTCCGGGCGGAGAGCGGCGTTTTTCGTCTTCCGGGTTCGACCCGGGAACCAGCGCCGAGCGGACACATTCGCTCGCTAGTGCCGTTGGCACTTAGAAAATTTTTCGTTTGTCATGAGCTCCGGGCGGAGAGCGGCGTTTTTCGTCTTCCGGGTTCGACCCGGGAACCAGCGCCGAGCGGACACATTCGCTCGCTAGTGCCGTTGGCACTTAGAAAATTTTTCGTTTGTCATGAGCTCCGGGCGGAGACCGGCATTTTTCGTCATTCGAGGCCGACGGGGGAACCAGCCGGAGCGGACACGTTTGCTCGGAAGAGCCGTTGGCACTTAGAAAAAATTCCGTGTCTCGTGAGCTCCAGGGGGGACAGGCTGGTTTTATTCATCCGTAGCCGACATGGGAACCAGCGCGGAGCGGATTGGTATTGCGCTGCCATATACCTCATCTCTCTCAAGAGTCCCCCCCTTATACGTGCCGATGGTGTTTTGGAAAACGGGGGGTAACTGGATGAGTACACTGACTAGTGGGACCAAGTACACTAATAGCCCCTGGTACCTAAAATGGAAGTATAGAGGCCGACTTTCGGGCAAGATCACGCCGGGTTAGGCTTCCAGGACCTCGGCTAAGCAATTTTAACGGGTTGCCCGGTTCTTTTTTGAACCAGCCCGGTTCTTTTTTTTTATCCAGCCCGGTTCTTTTTACACTTCCAGCTGGAGCTCGGGAGCGGCTTTTTGCACAAGATCACGCCGTGTTAGGCTTCCAGGACCTCAGCTAAGCAATTTTAACGGGTCGCCCGGTTCTTTTTTGATCCAGCCCGGTTCTTTTTTTTATCCAGCCTGGTTCTTTTTACACTTCCAGCTGGAGCTCGGGAGCGGCTTTTTGCACAAGAACACGCCGTGTTAGGCTTCCAGGACCTCGGCTAAGCAATTTTAACGGGTCGCCCGGTTCTTTTTTGATCCAGCCCGGTTCTTTTTTTTATCCAGCCTGGTTCTTTTTACACTTCCAGCTGGAGCTCGGGAGCGGCTTTTTGCACAAGATCACGCCGTGTTAGGCTTCCAGGACCTCGGCTAAGCAATTTTAACGGGTCGCCCGGTTCTTTTTTTTATCCAGCCCGGTTCTTTTTTTTATCCAGCCCGGTTCTTTTTACACTTCCAGCTGGAGCTCGGGAGCGGCTTTTTGCACAAGATCACGCCGTGTTAGGCTTCCAGGACCTCGGCTAAGCAATTTTAACGGGTCGCCCGGTTCTTTTTTGATCCAGCCCGGTTCTTTTTTTTATCCAGCCTGGTTCTTTTTACACTTCCAGCTGGAGCTCGGGAGCGGCTTTTTGCACAAGATCACGCCGGGTTAGGCTTCCAGGACCTCGGCTAAGCAATTTTAACGGGTCGCCCGGTTCTTTTTTTGATCCAGCCCGGTTCTTTTTTTTTATCCAGCCTGGTTCTTTTTACACTTCCAGCTGGAGCTCGGGAGCGGCTTTTTGCACAAGATCACGCCGTGTTAGGCTTCCAGGACCTCGGCTAAGCAATTTTAACGGGTCGCCCGGTTCTTTTTTGATCCAGCCCGGTTCTTTTTTTTATCCAGCCCGGTTCTTTTTACACTTCCAGCTGGAGCTCGGGAGCGGCTTTTTGCACAAGATCACGCCGGGTTAGGCTTCCAGGACCTCGGCTAAGCAATTTTAACGGGTCGCCCGGTTCTTTTTTGATCCAGCCCGGTTCTTTTTTTATCCAGCCCGGTTCTTTTTACACTTCCAGCTGGAGCTCGGCAGCGGCTTTTTGCACAAGATCACGCCGTGTTAGGCTTCCAGGACCTCGGCTAAGCAATTTTAACGGGTCGCCCGGTTCTTTTTTGATCCAGCCCGGTTCTTTTTTTATCCAGCCCGGTTCTTTTTACACTTCCAGCTGGAGCTCGGGAGCGGCTTTTTGCACAAGATCACGCCGTGTTAGGCTTCCAGGACCTCGGCTAAGCAATTTTAACGGGTCGCCCGGTTTTTTTTTTTGATCCAGCCCGGTTCTTTTTTTATCCAGCCCGGTTCTTTTTACACTTCCAGCTGGAGCTCGGCAGCGGCTTTTTGCACAAGATCACGCCGTGTTAGGCTTCCAGGACCTCGGCTAAGCAATTTTAACGGGTCGCCCGGTTCTTTTTTTGATCCAGCCCGGTTCTTTTTTTTATCCAGCCCGGTTCTTTTTACACTTCCAGCTGGAGCTCGGGAGCGGCTTTTTGCACAAGATCACGCCGTGTTTGGCTTCCAGGACCTCGGCTCAGCAATTTTAACGGGTCGCCCGGTTCTTTTTTGATCCAGCCCGGTTCTTTTTTTTATCCAGCCTGGTTCTTTTTACACTTCCAGCTGGAGCTCGGGAGCGGCTTTTTGCACAACAACACGCCGTGTTAGGCTTCCAGGACCTCGGCTAAGCAATTTTAACGGGTCGCCCGGTTCTTTTTTGATCCAGCCCGGTTCTTTTTTTATCCAGCCCGGTTCTTTTTACACTTCCAGCTGGAGCTCGGGAGCGGCTTTTTGCACAAGAACACGCCGTGTTAGGCTTCCAGGACCTCGGCTAAGAAATTTTAACGGGTCGCCCGGTTCTTTTTTTGATCCAGCCCGGTTCTTTTTTTATCCAGCCCGGTTCTTTTTACACTTCCAGCTGGAGCTCGGGAGCGGCTTTTTGCACAAGATCACGCCGTGTTAGGCTTCCAGGACCTCGGCTCAGCAATTTTAACGGGTCGCCCGGTTCTTTTTTGATCCAGCCCGGTTCTTTTTTTATCCAGCCCGGTTCTTTTTACACTTCCAGCTGGAGCTCGGGAGCGGCTTTTTGCACAAGATCACGCCGTGTTAGGCTTCCAGGACCTCGGCTAAGCAATTTTAACGGGTCGCCCGGTTCTTTTTTTGATCCAGCCCGGTTCTTTTTTTTTATCCAGCCTGGTTCTTTTTACACTTCCAGCTGGAGCTCGGGAGCGGCTTTTTGCACAAGATCACGCCGTGTTAGGCTTCCAGGACCTCGGCTAAGCAATTTTAACGGGTCGCCCGGTTCTTTTTTGATCCAGCCCGGTTCTTTTTCCACTTCCAGCTGGAGCTCAGCAGCGGCTTTTTGCACAAGATCACGCCGGGTTAGGCTTCCAGGACCTCGGCTAAGCACTTCTAACGGGTCGCCCGGTTCTTTTTTTTTTTGAACCAGCCCGGTTCTTTTTACACTTCCAGCTGGAGCTCAGCAGCGGCTTTTTGCACAAGATCACGCCGGGTTAGGGTTCCAGGACCTCGGCTAAGCAATTTTAACGGGCCGCCCGGTTCTTTTTTTGATCCAGCCCGGTTCTTTTTACACTTCCAGCTGGAGCTCAGCAGCGGCTTTTTGCACAAGATCACGCCGGGTTAGGCTTCCAGGACCTCGGCTAAGCACTTCTAACGGGCCCTGGTCCACCCCTGCCAGCGCATTTCAAAACTTGGCATTAATTTCGACCTAAGAGACGAAGTCTGATTTTTTTCTACCACTTGGGCGGCCTTTTTGCACCCAGAACACCCGCACCGGCACCATAAATTCGAAGGGTGCCGAGTGCGTCGGCGCAGATTCTGCGACGGAGTGACACTTCCCTCTTGTGGACATTCGGCGGTAGGTGAAATGCGCACTCGGTCTTCTCTTTTCTTTTCCTTCCAGTGAAACTTTGGCAACATTCTGCGAGCTGCTGGCTTCCAGAACCTCGGCCAAGCAGGTGGAGGATTTTTTTCCACTTCCAGCTGGAGGTGAGGAGGGACTTTTTGGGCAAGATCACGCCGACTTAGCAAGCAAGGTGGAAGTGCCAGCATGCAGTGGCTGGAAGTGTGGATGTGGAGCTCCAGCACCCTCCCTGCCTATGGAAGTGTGGAGCTCCAGCACCCTCCCTGCCTATGGAAGTGTGGAGCTCCAGCACCCTCCCTGCCTATGGAAGTGTGGAGCTCCAGCACCCTCCCTGCCTATGGAAGTGTGGAGCTCCAGCACCCTCCCTGCCTATGGAAGTGTGGAGCTCCAGCACCCTCCCTGCCTATGGAAGTGTGGAGCTCCAGCACCCTCCCTGCCTATGGAAGTGTGGAGCTCCAGCACCCTCCCTGCCTATGGAAGTGTGGAGCTCCAGCACCCTCCCTGCCTATGGAAGTGTGGAGCTCCAGCACCCTCCCTGCCTATGGAAGTGTGGAGCTCCAGCACCCTCCCTGCCTATGGAAGTGTGGAGCTCCAGCACCCTCCCTGCCTATGGAAGTGTGGAGCTCCAGCACCCTCCCTGCCTATGGAAGTGTGGAGCTCCAGCACCCTCCCTGCCTATGGAAGTGTGGAGCTCCAGCACCCTCCCTGCCTATGGAAGTGTGGAGCTCCAGCACCCTCCCTGCCTATGGAAGTGTGGAGCTCCAGCACCCTCCCTGCCTATGGAAGTGTGGAGCTCCAGCACCCTCCCTGCCTATGGAAGTGTGGAGCTCCAGCACCCTCCCTGCCTATGGAAGTGTGGAGCTCCAGCACCCTCCCTGCCTATGGAAGTGTGGAGCTCCAGCACCCTCCCTGCCTATGGAAGTGTGGAGCTCCAGCACCCTCCCTGCCTATGGAAGTGTGGAGCTCCAGCACCCTCCCTGCCTATGGAAGTGTGGAGCTCCAGCACCCTCCCTGCCTATGGAAGTGTGGAGCTCCAGCACCCTCCCTGCCTATGGAAGTGTGGAGCTCCAGCACCCTCCCTGCCTATGGAAGTGTGGAGCTCCAGCACCCTCCCTG
The DNA here is from genome assembly GCF_054491065.1 of Syngnathus leptorhynchus. NCBI lineage: Eukaryota > Metazoa > Chordata > Actinopteri > Syngnathiformes > Syngnathidae > Syngnathus > Syngnathus leptorhynchus. Next base: position 298,849 of record NW_028232000.1, read on the forward strand.
CCTATGGAAGTGTGGAGCTCCAGCACCCTCCCTGCCTATGGAAGTGTGGAGCTCCAGCACCCTCCCTGCCTATGGAAGTGTGGAGCTCCAGCACCCTCCCTGCCTATGGAAGTGTGGAGCTCCAGCACCCTCCCTGCCTATGGAAGTGTGGAGCTCCAGCACCCTCCCTGCCTATGGAAGTGTGGAGCTCCAGCACCCTCCCTGCCTATGGAAGTGTGGAGCTCCAGCACCCTCCCTGCCTATGGAAGTGTGGAGCTCCAGCACCCTCCCTGCCTATGGAAGTGTGGAGCTCCAGCACCCTCCCTGCCTATGGAAGTGTGGAGCTCCAGCACCCTCCCTGCCTATGGAAGTGTGGAGCTCCAGCACCCTCCCTGCCTATGGAAGTGTGGAGCTCCAGCACCCTCCCTGCCTATGGAAGTGTGGAGCTCCAGCACCCTCCCTGCCTATGGAAGTGTGGAGCTCCAGCACCCTCCCTGCCTATGGAAGTGTGGAGCTCCAGCACCCTCCCTGCCTATGGAAGTGTGGAGCTCCAGCACCCTCCCTGCCTATGGAAGTGTGGAGCTCCAGCACCCTCCCTGCCTATGGAAGTGTGGAGCTCCAGCACCCTCCCTGCCTATGGAAGTGTGGAGCTCCAGCACCCTCCCTGCCTATGGAAGTGTGGAGCTCCAGCACCCTCCCTGCCTATGGAAGTGTGGAGCTCCAGCACCCTCCCTGCCTATGGAAGTGTGGAGCTCCAGCACCCTCCCTGCCTATGGAAGTGTGGAGCTCCAGCACCCTCCCTGCCTATGGAAGTGTGGAGCTCCAGCACCCTCCCTGCCTATGGAAGTGTGGAGCTCCAGCACCCTCCCTGCCTATGGAAGTGTGGAGCTCCAGCACCCTCCCTGCCTATGGAAGTGTGGAGCTCCAGCACCCTCCGTGCCTGGAGCTATGGAGCTATGGAAGTATGGAGCTATGGAGCTATGGAGCTATGGAGCCACCAGCCAGCACCCTCCGTGGCTCAACCACGCCGGCCCAGAGTTCCAGCCGCTCGGCTTCACTCTCTCACAAGCCCCGCCTGGAGCTCCCCAGCCCGCGCCAGGTACCTCAACTACCGAGGCCAGCCGCTCGACCAGGCCGGCCGAGAGTTCCAGCCGCTCGGCTTCACTCTCTCACAAGCCCCGCCTGGAGCTCCCCGGCCCACCCCTGGTACCTCAACTACCGAGGCCAGCCGCTCGACCACGCCGGCGCAGAGTTCCAGCCGCTCGGATGAGCTCTGCCACTCTCCCGCCGCGCAGCCACCGGTAACGGGGAAATGTCGCCGCCTTGTGGACACGCCGTTGTAAATGAATGGGCTTTCGCACTTAGTGCAATTTTCGCCAACTCTCTGACTGGAGCTATGGAAGTATGGAGCTATGGAGCCACCAGCCACCCAGGCTGGAGCTATGGAGCTCTGGAGGTATGGAGCTATGGAGCCCTGGAGCTATGGAGCTATGGAGCCCTGGAGCTATGGAGCCCTGGAGCTATGGAGCTATGGAGCTCTGGTGCTATGGAGCTATGGAGCTCTGGTGCTATGGAGCTATGGAGCTCTGGTGCTATGGAGCTATGGAGCTCTGGTGCTATGGAGCTATGGAGCTCTGGTGCTATGGAGCTATGGAGCTCTGGTGCTATGGAGCTATGGAGCTCTGGTGCTATGGAGCTATGGAGCTCTGGTGCTATGGAGCTATGGAGCTCTGGTGCTATGGAGCTATGGAGCTATGGAGCTCTGGTGCTATGGAGCTATGGAGCTCTGGTGCAATGGAGCTATGGAGCTCTGGTGCTATGGAGCTATGGAGCTCTGGTGCTATGGAGCTCTGGTGCTATGGAGCTATGGAGCTCTGGTGCTATGGAGCTCTGGAGCTCTGGAGGTATGGAGCTATGGAGCTATGGAGCCACCAGCCAGCACCCTCCGTGGCTGGATCAATGGAAGTGTTTTAGGTACCAGGCAGCCAAAGGGCCGAGGCCTCACGCTCGACCACGCCGGCGCAGAGTTCCAGCCGCTCGGATAAGCTCTGTCACTCACCCGCCGCGCAGCCACCGGTAACGGGGAAATGTCGCCGCCTTGTGGACACGCCGTTGTAAATGAATGGGCTTTCGCACTTAGTGCAATTTTAGCCAACTCTCTGACTGGAGCTATGGAAGTATGGAGCTATGGAGCCACCAGCCACCCAGGCTGGAGCTATGGAGCTCTGGAGGTATGGAGCTATGGAGCCCTGGAGCTATGGAGCTATGGAGCCCTGGAGCTATGGAGCCCTGGAGCTATGGAGCTATGGAGCTCTGGTGCTATGGAGCTATGGAGCTCTGGTGCTATGGAGCTATGGAGCTCTGGTGCTATGGAGCTATGGAGCTCTGGTGCTATGGAGCTATGGAGCTCTGGTGCTATGGAGCTATGGAGCTCTGGTGCTATGGAGCTATGGAGCTCTGGTGCTATGGAGCTATGGAGCTCTGGTGCTATGGAGCTATGGAGCTATGGAGCCACCAGCCAGCACCCTCCGTGGCTGGATCAATGGAAGTGTTTTAGGTACCAGGCAGCCAAAGGGCCGGGGCCTCACGCTCGACCACGCCGGCGCAGAGTTCCAGCCGCTCGGATAAGCTCTGTCACTCACCCGCCACGCAGCCACCGGTAACGGGGAAATGTCGCCGCCTGGCGGACACGCCGTTGTAAATGAATGGGCTTTCGCACTTAGTGCAATTTTCGCCAACTCTCTGACTGGAGCTATGGAAGTATGGAGCTATGGAGCCACCAGCCACCCAGGCTGGAGCTATGGAGCTATGGAGGTATGGAGCTATGGAGCCCTGGAGCTATGGAGCTATGGAGCCCTGGAGCTATGGAGCCCTGGAGCTATGGAGCTATGGAGCTCTGGTGCTATGGAGCTATGGAGCTCTGGTGCTATGGAGCTATGGAGCTCTGGTGCTATGGAGCTATGGAGCTCTGGTGCTATGGAGCTATGGAGCTATGGAGCCACCAGCCAGCACCCTCCGTGGCTGGATCAATGGAAGTGTTTTAGGTACCAGGCAGCCAAAGGGCCGGGGCCTCACGCTCGACCACGCCGGCGCAGAGTTCCAGCCGCTCGGATAAGCTCTGTCACTCACCCGCCACGCAGCCACCGGTAACGGGGAAATGTCGCCGCCTGGCGGACACGCCGTTGTAAATGAATGGGCTTTCGCACTTAGTGCAATTTTCGCCAACTCTCTGACTGGAGCTATGGAAGTATGGAGCTATGGAGCCACCAGCCACCCAGGCTGGAGCTATGGAGCTATGGAGGTATGGAGCTATGGAGCCCTGGAGCTATGGAGCTATGGAGCCCTGGAGCTATGGAGCCCTGGAGCTATGGAGCTATGGAGCTCTGGTGCTATGGAGCTATGGAGCTCTGGTGCTATGGAGCTATGGAGCTCTGGTGCTATGGAGCTATGGAGCTCTGGTGCTATGGAGCTATGGAGCTCTGGTGCTATGGAGCTATGGAGCTCTGGTGCTATGGAGCTATGGAGCTCTGGTGCTATGGAGCTATGGAGCTCTGGTGCTATGGAGCTATGGAGCTCTGGTGCTATGGAGCTATGGAGCTCTGGTGCTATGGAGCTATGGAGCTATGGAGCCACCAGCCAGCACCCTCCGTGGCTGGATCAATGGAAGTGTTTT
>NW_028232000.1:312500-330000 GCF_054491065.1 Syngnathus leptorhynchus
GCAAGTAAACGAGAGGGAGCTGCGCCCGGCCTCGTAAGACGCCTCTTCTCCGGTGCGAGCGCCCCGACGCCGCTGGCCGCCGCCGCCGCCTTGCCGCTATCCCGCCGCGCGTTTGGGGAGGGAGGGCGACCCGTAGGACGGCCCGCCGACTACACGACCGTTTGGCAGAGCGAGTGCAAGGTTAGGCGAGCTGGGCGGTAACTCGGGTTAGTCTGGGGAGACTCGCGGTGGACAGGGTGGCGCGAATCCGGCCGGGCGGCCCCATCGATTAAGCATTGGTAGGGAGCCGAGGATGAGCCGTGCGAAGTGGCCTCGGAGGCGGTCCGTGGGGGACGACGGGGGGGGACGGGCGTCGGCCCTCCGGCCCGAGCAGAGAACGTTCGGTCACCCAAGCGGGAATCTGCGCCCCGGCCCGAGTCGGACTCGGTCGGTGCGGCCCGCTGAGGCCCTCAACTATTCCCGTACGCGGGGGTCGGGAGCTGCGGCGCTGCGCCGGCGACTTACCCGCGCGAGGCACGCACTGCGTGCGGCCAGGATGCGGAGTTGGATCGGCGCTGGTTGGGAACCCTCGGGGAACGAAGGCGGACGGCGGCCAGCCGGCGCCGACGAACCCGTCGGGGAGGGGGCTGGTGGCAGGCGCGATCGGCACTATTGCTGACTGCCGGGAGGGAAGCTGCGCCCCGGCCGAGTCAGACTCAGCCGTTGCGGCCCCCCCGAGCCCGCAGCGCGTAGCGCGGAAGCCATACGCCCCCCCGATGCGGAGCGACAGACGCCCCCGCGACCGCGGTTGGTCGGGAAGGCTTTTCGGATAGAGGTCGGACGGTGTGTGTGTGGACGGCTTCCCGTGGTGCCGCCGCTATCAAGCCGGAGGGTTTGAGAAACGACATTCGCGGAAGGACCGGCGCGGCCGGCGGACGCTCGCACGCGCGGCGCCCGACACTCAGCCGCTCGCTCGGCCTCCGTGGATCGTGGCTAGGTGGGATGGATGCCAAACCGGGTCGTCTCGGTCTCGCCGCAGTACGGTCGCGCCGGGGCCTGCGGGGCGGCGCGGGGAGCGCACGCTCACGCGGCGGCCGGGGCGCTAGAGTGCGACCCGCAGTGGGTAGGAACCGTCCACCCGACGTCGGACGAGCCGAGGCCGATGGAGGCCCTACCAAGGCGGGTCATGAGTGCCAGTCGGTCAGTTGGGTGAGGGGGTACTCGGAGGCCCGCCGGGAGCAGACGGGCGACCGGGGATGGGGGGCGTACGCGGGCGGGCGCCGGGAGAAGACGGCCCGTCCGGGGTCGAATCTCGGCCTGTGTTTTCGGAGCCGGCCGGGCATCACGCTCCCTCCTTGGATGGACAACATTCGTAGTTGACACTTTGTGTCATTTTATCCGAGCGGGCGGGCGCCTCGAGAGGCGGACCGTCCGGGGCGACTCTCGGCCTGTGTTTTCGGAGCCGGCCGGGCCTCACGCTCCCTCCTTGGATGGACAACATTCGTAGTTGACACTTTGTGTCATTTTATCCGAGCGGGCGGGCGCCGCGAGGCGGACCGTCCGGGGCGACTCTCGGCCTGTGTTTAAGGAGCCGGCCGGGCATCACGCTCCTTCCTTGGATGGACAACATTCGCAGTTGACACTTTGTGTCATTTTATCCGAGCAGACGGGCGCCGCGAGGCGGACCGTCCGGGGCGACTCTCGGCCTGTGTTTTCGGAGCCGGCCGGGCATCACGCTCCCTCCTTGGATGGACAACATTCGTAGTTGACACTTTGTGTCATTTTATCCGAGCAGACGGGCGCCGCGAGGCGACCGTCCGGGGCGACTCTCGGCCTGTGTTTAAGGAGCCGGCCGGGCATCACGCTCCTTCCTTGGATGGACAACATTCGTAGTTGACACTTTGTGTCATTTTATCCGAGCGGGCGGGCGCCGCGAGGCGGACCGTCCGGGGCGACTCTCGGCCTGTGTTTAAGGAGCCGGCCGGGCATCACGCTCCTTCCTTGGATGGACAACATTCGCAGTTGACACTTTGTGTCATTTTATCCGAGCAGACGGGCGCCGCGAGGCGGACCGTCCGGGGCGACTCTCGGCCTGTGTTTTCGGAGCCGGCCGGGCATCACGCTCCCTCCTTGGATGGACAACATTCGTAGTTGACACTTTGTGTCATTTTATCCGAGCAGACGGGCGCCGCGAGGCGACCGTCCGGGGCGACTCTCGGCCTGTGTTTAAGGAGCCGGCCGGGCATCACGCTCCTTCCTTGGATGGACAACATTCGTAGTTGACACTTTGTGTCATTTTATCCGAGCGGGCGGGCGCCGCGAGGCGGACCGTCCGGGGCGACTCTCGGCCTGTGTTTAAGGAGCCGGCCGGGCATCACGCTCCTTCCTTGGATGGACAACATTCGCAGTTGACACTTTGTGTCATTTTATCCGAGCAGACGGGCGCCGCGAGGCGGACCGTCCGGGGCGACTCTCGGCCTGTGTTTTCGGAGCCGGCCGGGCATCACGCTCCCTCCTTGGATGGACAACATTCGTAGTTGACACTTTGTGTCATTTTATCCGAGCAGACGGGCGCCGCGAGGCGGACCGTCCGGGGCGACTCTCGGCCTGTGTTTAAGGAGCCGGCCGGGCATCACGCTCCTTCCTTGGATGGACAACATTCGCAGTTGACACTTTGTGTCATTTTGTTCGGCCTGTGTTTAAGGAGGCGGCCGTCCTCCACTCGGTCCGTGTTTAAGGAGCGACACTCGCGCTCCGGTTCGGCCTGTATTTAGGGAGGCGGCCGTCCTCCGCTTGGTCTGTGTTAAGGGCGACACTCTGTCCATGTTTGAGGAGCCTGGCCCTGACGCTCCTCTCCGGCCTGTGTTTAAGGAGGCGGCCGTCCTCCCCTTGGTCCGTGTTAAGGGCGACACTCGGTCCATGTTTGAGGAGCCTGGCCCTGACGCTCCTCTCCGGCCTGTGTTTAAGGAGGCGGCCGTCCTCCCCTTGGTCCGTGTTAAGGGCGACACTCGGTCCATGTTTGAGGAGCCTGGCCCTGACGCTCCTCTCCGGCCTGTGTTTAAGGAGGCGGCCGTCCTCCCCTTGGTCTGTGTTAAGGGCGACACTCGGTCCATGTTTGAGGAGCCTGGCCCTGACGCTCCTCTCCGGCCTGTGTTTAAGGAGGCGGCCGTCCTCCCCTTGGTCCGTGTTAAGGGCGACACTCGGTCCATGTTTGAGGAGCCTGGCCCTGACGCTCCTCTCCGGCCTGTGTTTAAGGAGGCGGCCGTCCTCCCCTTGGTCCGTGTTAAGGGCGACACTCGGTCCATGTTTGAGGAGCCTGGCCCTGACGCTCCTCTCCGGCCTGTGTTTAAGGAGGCGGCCGTCCTCCCCTTGGTCTGTGTTAAGGGCGACACTCGGTCCATGTTTGAGGAGCCTGGCCCTGACGCTCCTCTCCGGCCTGTGTTTAAGGAGGCGGCCGTCCTCCCCTTGGTCTGTGTTAAGGGCGACACTCGGTCCATGTTTGAGGAGCCTGGCCCTGACGCTCCTCTCCGGCCTGTGTTTAAGGAGGCGGCCGTCCTCCCCTTGGTCTGTGTTAAGGGCGACACTCGGTCCGTGTTTAAGGAGCGGCCCTCGCGCTCCGGTTCGGCCTGTATTTAGGGAGGCGGCCGTCCTCCGCTTGGTCTGTGTTAAGGGCGACACTCGGTCCGTGTTTAAGGAGCCGGCCCTGACGCTCCTCTTCGGCCTGTGTTTAAGGAGGCGGCCGTCCTCCACTTCCTTCCATGCACCACCACATTCGCAGTTGACACTTTGCCATTTTTTCAGAGAGGTGACACTTAGTCGTTTTTTCGAAAGTTGACACTTAGTCGTTTTTTCGAAAGTTGACACTTTGCCGTTTTTTCAGAGAGGCGACACTTAGTCGTTTTTTCGAAAGTTGACACTTAGCCGTTTTTTCGAAAGTTGACACTTAGCCGTTTTTTCGAAAGTTGACACTTAGCCGTTTTTTCGAAAGTTGACACTTAGTCACTTTTTCGCCACAGTGACACCTCCAGCGCGTGCCACGGCGCTTTTCAGGTCTTCTATCCGACCTTGTGCTGTCGAGGACGGCGTGTCCGACGCCGTGGGGAGACCAGCACCATCTCCTCCATACTCGTAAACGGGGTGCTTTGGAAAACGGGGGGAAAGTCGATGAGTACACTGACTACTGGGACCATTTCATTGTACTCTGGCGCACCTGAAGACCAAAAAAGGTACTGCACCTTAGCCCGGGTACCTCACCCCCTGGTACCTCGAGGAGAACTTAGAAAAATTTCGACAAATTTTTGGTGAGCTCCAGGGAGAGAGGCTGATTTTTCGCTTTTTGAGGCCGACCGCCGAACCGGCGCGGGGCGGACTCACAAGCCCCCCAGAGCCGTGGGCACTTAGTCGTTTTTTCAGAGAGGCGACACTTAGTCGTTTTTTCAGAGGCGACACTTAGTCGTTTTTTCGAAAGTTGACACTTAGCCGTTTTTTCGAAAGTCGACACTTAGCCGTTTTTTTGGAAAGTTGACACTTAGTCGTTTTTTCGAAAGTTGACACTTAGTCGTTTTTTCGCCACAATTGGCTCTGAGCTCCAGGGGGAGAGCCTGGTTTTGCCTTATTTCAGGCCGGCTGGGGAACCGGCGCCGGTCGGATGCACGAGCCCGGCAGAGCCGTGGGCACTTAGAAAATTTTCGCCGATTAAGCTGGGACCTCCAGGCGGAGACCGGCATTCCTCGTCCTCGGGGTTCGACCCAGGAACCGGCGCTGGGCAGACGCCGTAGCCACGCAGAGCCGTGGGCACTTAGAAAATATTCGCCAAGTTGGCTCTGAGCTCCAGGCGGAGAGGCTGGTTTTGCCTTATTTCAGGCCGGCTGGGGAACCGGCGCGGGTCGGATGCACGAGCCCGCAGAGCCGTGGGCACTTTGCCATTTTCTCAGAGTCGACACTTAGTCGTTTTTTCAGAGAGGCGACACTCTGTCGTTTTTTCGAAAGTTGACACTTTGCCGTTTTTTCAGAGAGGCGACACTTAGCCGTTTTTTCGAAAGTTGACACTTAGCCGTTTTTTCGAAAGTCGACACTTAGCCGTTTTTTCAGAGATGTGACACTTTGCCGTTTTTTCGAAAGTCGACACTTAGCCGTTTTTTCAGAGATGTGACACTTAGAAACTTTTTGCCAAGTTGGCTGTGAGCTCCAGGAGGAGACCGTCATTTTTCGTCATTCGAGGCCGACTGCGGAACCGGCGCTGGGCGGACGCCAAAGCTCGGCAGGGCCGTGGGCACTTAGAAACTTTTTGCCAAGTTGGCTGTGAGCTCCAGGAGGAGACCGTCATTTTTCGTCATTCGAGGCCGACTGCGGAACCGGCGCTGGGCGGACGCCAAAGCTCGGCAGGGCCGTGGGCACTTAGAAACTTTTTGCCAAGTTGGCTGTGAGCTCCAGGAGGAGACCGTCATTTTTCGTCATTCGAGGCCGACTGCGGAACCGGCGCTGAGCGGACGCCAAAGCTCGGCAGGGCCGTGGGCACTTAGAAACTTTTTGCCAAGTTGGCTGTGAGCTCCAGGAGGAGACCGTTATTTTTCGTCATTCGAGGCCGACTGCGGAACCGGCGCTGAGCGGACGCCAAAGCTCGGCAGGGCCGTGGGCACTTAGAAACTTTTTGCCAAGTTGGCTGTGAGCTCCAGGAGGAGACCGTTATTTTTCGTCATTCGAGGCCGACTGCGGAACCGGCGCTGAGCGGACGCCAAAGCTCGGCAGGGCCGTGGGCACTTAGAAACTTTTTGCCAAGTTGGCTGTGAGCTCCAGGAGGAGACCGTTATTTTTCGTCATTCGAGGCCGACTGCGGAACCGGCGCTGGGCGGACGCCAAAGCTCGGCAGGGCCGTGGGCACTTAGAAACTTTTTGCCAAGTTGGCTGTGAGCTCCAGGAGGAGACCGTTATTTTTCGTCATTCGAGGCCGACTGCGGAACCGGCGCTGGGCGGACGCCAAAGCTCGGCAGGGCCGTGGGCACTTAGAAACTTTTTGCCAAGTTGGCTGTGAGCTCCAGGAGGAGACCGTCATTTTTCGTCATTCGAGGCTGACTGCGGAACCGGCGCTGGGCGGACGCCAAAGCTCGGCAGGGCCGTGGGCACTTAGAAACTTTTTGCCAAGTTGGCTGTGAGCTCCAGGAGGAGACCGTTATTTTTCGTCATTGGAGGCCGACTGCGGAACCGGCGCTGGGCGGACGCCAAAGCTCGGCAGGGCCGTGGGCACTTAGAAACTTTTTGCCAAGTTGGCTGTGAGCTCCAGGAGGAGACCGTTATTTTTCGTCATTCTAGGCCGGCTGCAGAACCGGCGCGGGTCGGATGCACGAGCCCGCAGAGCCGTGGGCACTTTGCCACTTTTTCGCCACAATTGGCTGTGAGCTCCAGGAGGAGACCGTTATTTTTCGTCATTCTAGGCCGGTTGCAGAACCGGCGCGGCTCGGATGCACGAGCCCGCAGAGCCGTGGGCACTTAGAAAATTTTCAGAGAGGCGACACTTTGCCATTTTTTCAGAGAGGTGACACTTAGTCGTTTTTTCGAAAGTTGACACTTAGCCGTTTTTTCGAAAGTTGACACTTAGTCGTTTTTTCGAAAGTTGACACTTAGTCGTTTTTTCGCCAAAGTGCCCACCTCCAGCGCGTGCCACGGCGCTTTCCAGGTCTTCTATCCGACCTTGTGCTGTCGAGGACGGCGTGTCCGACGCCGTGGGGAGACCAGCACCATCTCCTCCATACTCGTAAACGAGGTGCTTTGGAAAACGGGGGGAAAGTCGATGAGTACACTGACTACTGGGACCATTTCATTGTACTCTGGCGCACCTGAAGACCAAAAAAGGTACTGCACCTTAGCCCGGGTACCTCACCCCCTGGTACCTCGAGGTGAGCTCCAGGGAGAGAGGCTGATTTTTTGCTTTTTGAGGCCGACCACCGAACCGGCGCGGGGCGGACTCACAAGCCCCGCAGAGCCGTGGGCACTTAGTCGTTTTTTCGAAAGTTGACACTTAGTCGTTTTTTCGCCGATTTTGCTGGGACCTCCAGGCGAGGACCGGCGTTTTTCGTCTTCCGGGTCCGACCCGGGAACCAGCGCCGAGCGGACACATTCGCTCGCTAGTGCCGTTGGCACTTAGAAAATTTTTCGTTTGTCATGAGCTCCGGGCGGAGACCGGCGTTTTTCGTCTTCCGGGTCCGACCCGGGAACCAGCGCCGAGCGGACACATTCGCTCGCAAGTGCCGTTGGCACTTAGAAAATTTTTCGTTTGTCATGAGCTCCGGGCGGAGAGCGGCGTTTTTCGTCTTCCGGGTTCGACCCGGGAACCAGCGCCGAGCGGACACATTCGCTCGCTAGTGCCGTTGGCACTTAGAAAATTTTTCGTTTGTCATGAGCTCCGGGCGGAGACCGGCGTTTTTTGTCTTCCGGGTTCGACCCGGGAACCAGCGCCGAGCGGACACATTCGCTCGCTAGTGCCGTTGGCACTTAGAAAATTTTTCGTTTGTCATGAGCTCCGGGCGGAGAGCGGCGTTTTTCGTCTTCCGGGTTCGACCCGGGAACCAGCGCCGAGCGGACACATTCGCTCGCTAGTGCTGTTGGCACTTAGAAAATTTTTCGTTTGTCATGAGCTCCGGGCGGAGAGCGGCGTTTTTCGTCTTCCGGGTTCGACCCGGGAACCAGCGCCGAGCGGACACATTCGCTCGCTAGTGCCGTTGGCACTTAGAAAATTTTACGTTTGTCATGAGCTCCGGGCGGAGACCGGCGTTTTTCGTCTTCCGGGTTCGACCCGGGAACCAGCGCCGAGCGGACACATTCGCTCGCTAGTGCCGTTGGCACTTAGAAAATTTTTCGTTTGTCATGAGCTCCGGGCGGAGAGCGGCGTTTTTCGTCTTCCGGGTTCGACCCGGGAACCAGCGCCGAGCGGACACATTCGCTCGCTAGTGCCGTTGGCACTTAGAAAATTTTTCGTTTGTCATGAGCTCCGGGCGGAGAGCGGCGTTTTTCGTCTTCCGGGTTCGACCCGGGAACCAGCGCCGAGCGGACACATTCGCTCGCTAGTGCCGTTGGCACTTAGAAAATTTTTCGTTTGTCATGAGCTCCGGGCGGAGAGCGGCGTTTTTCGTCTTCCGGGTTCGACCCGGGAACCAGCGCCGAGCGGACACATTCGCTCGCTAGTGCCGTTGGCACTTAGAAAATTTTTCGTTTGTCATGAGCTCCGGGCGGAGAGCGGCGTTTTTCGTCTTCCGGGTTCGACCCGGGAACCAGCGCCGAGCGGACACATTCGCTCGCTAGTGCCGTTGGCACTTAGAAAATTTTTCGTTTGTCATGAGCTCCGGGCGGAGACCGGCATTTTTCGTCATTCGAGGCCGACGGGGGAACCAGCCGGAGCGGACACGTTTGCTCGGAAGAGCCGTTGGCACTTAGAAAAAATTCCGTGTCTCGTGAGCTCCAGGGGGGACAGGCTGGTTTTATTCATCCGTAGCCGACATGGGAACCAGCGCGGAGCGGATTGGTGTTGCGCTGCCATATACCTCATCTCTCTCAAGAGTCCCCCCCTTATACGTGCCGATGGTGTTTTGGAAAACGGGGGGTAACTGGATGAGTACACTGACTAGTGGGACCAAGTACACTAATAGCCCCTGGTACCTAAAATGGAAGTATAGAGGCCGACTTTCGGGCAAGATCACGCCGGGTTAGGCTTCCAGGACCTCGGCTAAGCAATTTTAACGGGTTGCCCGGTTCTTTTTTGAACCAGCCCGGTTCTTTTTTTTTATCCAGCCCGGTTCTTTTTACACTTCCAGCTGGAGCTCGGGAGCGGCTTTTTGCACAAGATCACGCCGTGTTAGGCTTCCAGGACCTCAGCTAAGCAATTTTAACGGGTCGCCCGGTTCTTTTTTGATCCAGCCCGGTTCTTTTTTTTATCCAGCCTGGTTCTTTTTACACTTCCAGCTGGAGCTCGGGAGCGGCTTTTTGCACAAGAACACGCCGTGTTAGGCTTCCAGGACCTCGGCTAAGCAATTTTAACGGGTCGCCCGGTTCTTTTTTGATCCAGCCCGGTTCTTTTTTTTATCCAGCCTGGTTCTTTTTACACTTCCAGCTGGAGCTCGGGAGCGGCTTTTTGCACAAGAACACGCCGTGTTAGGCTTCCAGGACCTCGGCTAAGCAATTTTAACGGGTCGCCCGGTTCTTTTTTGATCCAGCCCGGTTCTTTTTTTTATCCAGCCTGGTTCTTTTTACACTTCCAGCTGGAGCTCGGGAGCGGCTTTTTGCACAAGATCACGCCGTGTTAGGCTTCCAGGACCTCGGCTAAGCAATTTTAACGGGTCGCCCGGTTCTTTTTTTTTATCCAGCCCGGTTCTTTTTTTATCCAGCCCGGTTCTTTTTACACTTCCAGCTGGAGCTCGGGAGCGGCTTTTTGCACAAGATCACGCCGTGTTAGGCTTCCAGGACCTCGGCTAAGCAATTTTAACGGGTCGCCCGGTTCTTTTTTGATCCAGCCCGGTTCTTTTTTTTATCCAGCCTGGTTCTTTTTACACTTCCAGCTGGAGCTCGGGAGCGGCTTTTTGCACAAGAACACGCCGTGTTAGGCTTCCAGGACCTCGGCTAAGCAATTTTAACGGGTTGCCCGGTTCTTTTTTGAACCAGCCCGGTTCTTTTTTTTATCCAGCCTGGTTCTTTTTACACTTCCAGCTGGAGCTCGGGAGCGGCTTTTTGCACAAGAACACGCCGTGTTAGGCTTCCAGGACCTCGGCTAAGCAATTTTAACGGGTCGCCCGGTTCTTTTTTGATCCAGCCCGGTTCTTTTTTTTATCCAGCCTGGTTCTTTTTACACTTCCAGCTGGAGCTCGGGAGCGGCTTTTTGCACAAGATCACGCCGTGTTAGGCTTCCAGGACCTCGGCTAAGCAATTTTAACGGGTCGCCCGGTTCTTTTTTTTATCCAGCCCGGTTCTTTTTTTTATCCAGCCCGGTTCTTTTTACACTTCCAGCTGGAGCTCGGGAGCGGCTTTTTGCACAAGATCACGCCGTGTTAGGCTTCCAGGACCTCGGCTAAGCAATTTTAACGGGTCGCCCGGTTCTTTTTTGATCCAGCCCGGTTCTTTTTTTTATCCAGCCTGGTTCTTTTTACACTTCCAGCTGGAGCTCGGGAGCGGCTTTTTGCACAAGATCACGCCGGGTTAGGCTTCCAGGACCTCGGCTAAGCAATTTTAACGGGTCGCCCGGTTCTTTTTTTGATCCAGCCCGGTTCTTTTTTTTTATCCAGCCTGGTTCTTTTTACACTTCCAGCTGGAGCTCGGGAGCGGCTTTTTGCACAAGATCACGCCGTGTTAGGCTTCCAGGACCTCGGCTAAGCAATTTTAACGGGTCGCCCGGTTCTTTTTTGATCCAGCCCGGTTCTTTTTTTTATCCAGCCCGGTTCTTTTTACACTTCCAGCTGGAGCTCGGGAGCGGCTTTTTGCACAAGATCACGCCGGGTTAGGCTTCCAGGACCTCGGCTAAGCAATTTTAACGGGTCGCCCGGTTCTTTTTTGATCCAGCCCGGTTCTTTTTTTATCCAGCCCGGTTCTTTTTACACTTCCAGCTGGAGCTCGGCAGCGGCTTTTTGCACAAGATCACGCCGTGTTAGGCTTCCAGGACCTCGGCTAAGCAATTTTAACGGGTCGCCCGGTTCTTTTTTGATCCAGCCCGGTTCTTTTTTTATCCAGCCCGGTTCTTTTTACACTTCCAGCTGGAGCTCGGGAGCGGCTTTTTGCACAAGATCACGCCGTGTTAGGCTTCCAGGACCTCGGCTAAGCAATTTTAACGGGTCGCCCGGTTTTTTTTTTTGATCCAGCCCGGTTCTTTTTTTATCCAGCCCGGTTCTTTTTACACTTCCAGCTGGAGCTCGGCAGCGGCTTTTTGCACAAGATCACGCCGTGTTAGGCTTCCAGGACCTCGGCTAAGCAATTTTAACGGGTCGCCCGGTTCTTTTTTTGATCCAGCCCGGTTCTTTTTTTTATCCAGCCCGGTTCTTTTTACACTTCCAGCTGGAGCTCGGGAGCGGCTTTTTGCACAAGATCACGCCGTGTTTGGCTTCCAGGACCTCGGCTCAGCAATTTTAACGGGTCGCCCGGTTCTTTTTTGATCCAGCCCGGTTCTTTTTTTTATCCAGCCTGGTTCTTTTTACACTTCCAGCTGGAGCTCGGGAGCGGCTTTTTGCACAACAACACGCCGTGTTAGGCTTCCAGGACCTCGGCTAAGCAATTTTAACGGGTCGCCCGGTTCTTTTTTGATCCAGCCCGGTTCTTTTTTTATCCAGCCCGGTTCTTTTTACACTTCCAGCTGGAGCTCGGGAGCGGCTTTTTGCACAAGAACACGCCGTGTTAGGCTTCCAGGACCTCGGCTAAGAAATTTTAACGGGTCGCCCGGTTCTTTTTTTGATCCAGCCCGGTTCTTTTTTTATCCAGCCCGGTTCTTTTTACACTTCCAGCTGGAGCTCGGGAGCGGCTTTTTGCACAAGATCACGCCGTGTTAGGCTTCCAGGACCTCGGCTCAGCAATTTTAACGGGTCGCCCGGTTCTTTTTTGATCCAGCCCGGTTCTTTTTTTATCCAGCCCGGTTCTTTTTACACTTCCAGCTGGAGCTCGGGAGCGGCTTTTTGCACAAGATCACGCCGTGTTAGGCTTCCAGGACCTCGGCTAAGCAATTTTAACGGGTCGCCCGGTTCTTTTTTTGATCCAGCCCGGTTCTTTTTTTTTATCCAGCCTGGTTCTTTTTACACTTCCAGCTGGAGCTCGGGAGCGGCTTTTTGCACAAGATCACGCCGTGTTAGGCTTCCAGGACCTCGGCTAAGCAATTTTAACGGGTCGCCCGGTTCTTTTTTGATCCAGCCCGGTTCTTTTTCCACTTCCAGCTGGAGCTCAGCAGCGGCTTTTTGCACAAGATCACGCCGGGTTAGGCTTCCAGGACCTCGGCTAAGCACTTCTAACGGGTCGCCCGGTTCTTTTTTTTTTTGAACCAGCCCGGTTCTTTTTACACTTCCAGCTGGAGCTCAGCAGCGGCTTTTTGCACAAGATCACGCCGGGTTAGGGTTCCAGGACCTCGGCTAAGCAATTTTAACGGGCCGCCCGGTTCTTTTTTTGATCCAGCCCGGTTCTTTTTACACTTCCAGCTGGAGCTCAGCAGCGGCTTTTTGCACAAGATCACGCCGGGTTAGGCTTCCAGGACCTCGGCTAAGCACTTCTAACGGGCCCTGGTCCACCCCTGCCAGCGCATTTCAAAACTTGGCATTAATTTCGACCTAAGAGACGAAGTCTGATTTTTTTCTACCACTTGGGCGGCCTTTTTGCACCCAGAACACCCGCACCGGCACCATAAATTCGAAGGGTGCCGAGTGCGTCGGCGCAGATTCTGCGACGGAGTGACACTTCCCTCTTGTGGACATTCGGCGGTAGGTGAAATGCGCACTCGGTCTTCTCTTTTCTTTTCCTTCCAGTGAAACTTTGGCAACATTCTGCGAGCTGCTGGCTTCCAGAACCTCGGCCAAGCAGGTGGAGGATTTTTTTCCACTTCCAGCTGGAGGTGAGGAGGGACTTTTTGGGCAAGATCACGCCGACTTAGCAAGCAAGGTGGAAGTGCCAGCATGCAGTGGCTGGAAGTGTGGATGTGGAGCTCCAGCACCCTCCCTGCCTATGGAAGTGTGGAGCTCCAGCACCCTCCCTGCCTATGGAAGTGTGGAGCTCCAGCACCCTCCCTGCCTATGGAAGTGTGGAGCTCCAGCACCCTCCCTGCCTATGGAAGTGTGGAGCTCCAGCACCCTCCCTGCCTATGGAAGTGTGGAGCTCCAGCACCCTCCCTGCCTATGGAAGTGTGGAGCTCCAGCACCCTCCCTGCCTATGGAAGTGTGGAGCTCCAGCACCCTCCCTGCCTATGGAAGTGTGGAGCTCCAGCACCCTCCCTGCCTATGGAAGTGTGGAGCTCCAGCACCCTCCCTGCCTATGGAAGTGTGGAGCTCCAGCACCCTCCCTGCCTATGGAAGTGTGGAGCTCCAGCACCCTCCCTGCCTATGGAAGTGTGGAGCTCCAGCACCCTCCCTGCCTATGGAAGTGTGGAGCTCCAGCACCCTCCCTGCCTATGGAAGTGTGGAGCTCCAGCACCCTCCCTGCCTATGGAAGTGTGGAGCTCCAGCACCCTCCCTGCCTATGGAAGTGTGGAGCTCCAGCACCCTCCCTGCCTATGGAAGTGTGGAGCTCCAGCACCCTCCCTGCCTATGGAAGTGTGGAGCTCCAGCACCCTCCCTGCCTATGGAAGTGTGGAGCTCCAGCACCCTCCCTGCCTATGGAAGTGTGGAGCTCCAGCACCCTCCCTGCCTATGGAAGTGTGGAGCTCCAGCACCCTCCCTGCCTATGGAAGTGTGGAGCTCCAGCACCCTCCCTGCCTATGGAAGTGTGGAGCTCCAGCACCCTCCCTGCCTATGGAAGTGTGGAGCTCCAGCACCCTCCCTGCCTATGGAAGTGTGGAGCTCCAGCACCCTCCCTGCCTATGGAAGTGTGGAGCTCCAGCACCCTCCCTGCCTATGGAAGTGTGGAGCTCCAGCACCCTCCCTGCCTATGGAAGTGTGGAGCTCCAGCACCCTCCCTGCCTATGGAAGTGTGGAGCTCCAGCACCCTCCCTGCCTATGGAAGTGTGGAGCTCCAGCACCCTCCCTGCCTATGGAAGTGTGGAGCTCCAGCACCCTCCCTGCCTATGGAAGTGTGGAGCTCCAGCACCCTCCCTGCCTATGGAAGTGTGGAGCTCCAGCACCCTCCCTGCCTATGGAAGTGTGGAGCTCCAGCACCCTCCCTGCCTATGGAAGTGTGGAGCTCCAGCACCCTCCCTGCCTATGGAAGTGTGGAGCTCCAGCACCCTCCCTGCCTATGGAAGTGTGGAGCTCCAGCACCCTCCGTGCCTGGAGCTATGGAGCTATGGAAGTATGGAGCTATGGAGCTATGGAGCTATGGAGCCACCAGCCAGCACCCTCCGTGGCTCAACCACGCCGGCCCAGAGTTCCAGCCGCTCGGCTTCACTCTCTCACAAGCCCCGCCTGGAGCTCCCCAGCCCGCGCCAGGTACCTCAACTACCGAGGCCAGCCGCTCGACCAGGCCGGCCGAGAGTTCCAGCCGCTCGGCTTCACTCTCTCACAAGCCCCGCCTGGAGCTCCCCGGCCCACCCCTGGTACCTCAACTACCGAGGCCAGCCGCTCGACCACGCCGGCGCAGAGTTCCAGCCGCTCGGATGAGCTCTGCCACTCTCCCGCCGCGCAGCCACCGGTAACGGGGAAATGTCGCCGCCTTGTGGACACGCCGTTGTAAATGAATGGGCTTTCGCACTTAGTGCAATTTTCGCCAACTCTCTGACTGGAGCTATGGAAGTATGGAGCTATGGAGCCACCAGCCACCCAGGCTGGAGCTATGGAGCTCTGGAGGTATGGAGCTATGGAGCCCTGGAGCTATGGAGCTATGGAGCCCTGGAGCTATGGAGCCCTGGAGCTATGGAGCTATGGAGCTCTGGTGCTATGGAGCTATGGAGCTCTGGTGCTATGGAGCTATGGAGCTCTGGTGCTATGGAGCTATGGAGCTCTGGTGCTATGGAGCTATGGAGCTCTGGTGCTATGGAGCTATGGAGCTCTGGTGCTATGGAGCTATGGAGCTCTGGTGCTATGGAGCTATGGAGCTCTGGTGCTATGGAGCTATGGAGCTCTGGTGCTATGGAGCTATGGAGCTATGGAGCTCTGGTGCTATGGAGCTATGGAGCTCTGGTGCAATGGAGCTATGGAGCTCTGGTGCTATGGAGCTATGGAGCTCTGGTGCTATGGAGCTCTGGTGCTATGGAGCTATGGAGCTCTGGTGCTATGGAGCTCTGGAGCTCTGGAGGTATGGAGCTATGGAGCTATGGAGCCACCAGCCAGCACCCTCCGTGGCTGGATCAATGGAAGTGTTTTAGGTACCAGGCAGCCAAAGGGCCGAGGCCTCACGCTCGACCACGCCGGCGCAGAGTTCCAGCCGCTCGGATAAGCTCTGTCACTCACCCGCCGCGCAGCCACCGGTAACGGGGAAATGTCGCCGCCTTGTGGACACGCCGTTGTAAATGAATGGGCTTTCGCACTTAGTGCAATTTTAGCCAACTCTCTGACTGGAGCTATGGAAGTATGGAGCTATGGAGCCACCAGCCACCCAGGCTGGAGCTATGGAGCTCTGGAGGTATGGAGCTATGGAGCCCTGGAGCTATGGAGCTATGGAGCCCTGGAGCTATGGAGCCCTGGAGCTATGGAGCTATGGAGCTCTGGTGCTATGGAGCTATGGAGCTCTGGTGCTATGGAGCTATGGAGCTCTGGTGCTATGGAGCTATGGAGCTCTGGTGCTATGGAGCTATGGAGCTCTGGTGCTATGGAGCTATGGAGCTCTGGTGCTATGGAGCTATGGAGCTCTGGTGCTATGGAGCTATGGAGCTCTGGTGCTATGGAGCTATGGAGCTATGGAGCCACCAGCCAGCACCCTCCGTGGCTGGATCAATGGAAGTGTTTTAGGTACCAGGCAGCCAAAGGGCCGGGGCCTCACGCTCGACCACGCCGGCGCAGAGTTCCAGCCGCTCGGATAAGCTCTGTCACTCACCCGCCACGCAGCCACCGGTAACGGGGAAATGTCGCCGCCTGGCGGACACGCCGTTGTAAATGAATGGGCTTTCGCACTTAGTGCAATTTTCGCCAACTCTCTGACTGGAGCTATGGAAGTATGGAGCTATGGAGCCACCAGCCACCCAGGCTGGAGCTATGGAGCTATGGAGGTATGGAGCTATGGAGCCCTGGAGCTATGGAGCTATGGAGCCCTGGAGCTATGGAGCCCTGGAGCTATGGAGCTATGGAGCTCTGGTGCTATGGAGCTATGGAGCTCTGGTGCTATGGAGCTATGGAGCTCTGGTGCTATGGAGCTATGGAGCTCTGGTGCTATGGAGCTATGGAGCTATGGAGCCACCAGCCAGCACCCTCCGTGGCTGGATCAATGGAAGTGTTTTAGGTACCAGGCAGCCAAAGGGCCGGGGCCTCACGCTCGACCACGCCGGCGCAGAGTTCCAGCCGCTCGGATAAGCTCTGTCACTCACCCGCCACGCAGCCACCGGTAACGGGGAAATGTCGCCGCCTGGCGGACACGCCGTTGTAAATGAATGGGCTTTCGCACTTAGTGCAATTTTCGCCAACTCTCTGACTGGAGCTATGGAAGTATGGAGCTATGGAGCCACCAGCCACCCAGGCTGGAGCTATGGAGCTATGGAGGTATGGAGCTATGGAGCCCTGGAGCTATGGAGCTATGGAGCCCTGGAGCTATGGAGCCCTGGAGCTATGGAGCTATGGAGCTCTGGTGCTATGGAGCTATGGAGCTCTGGTGCTATGGAGCTATGGAGCTCTGGTGCTATGGAGCTATGGAGCTCTGGTGCTATGGAGCTATGGAGCTCTGGTGCTATGGAGCTATGGAGCTCTGGTGCTATGGAGCTATGGAGCTCTGGTGCTATGGAGCTATGGAGCTCTGGTGCTATGGAGCTATGGAGCTCTGGTGCTATGGAGCTATGGAGCTCTGGTGCTATGGAGCTATGGAGCTATGGAGCCACCAGCCAGCACCCTCCGTGGCTGGATCAATGGAAGTGTTTTAGGTACCAGGCAGCCAAAGGGCCGGGGCCTCACGCTCGACCACGCCGGCGCAGAGTTCCAGCCGCTCGGATAAGCTCTGTCACTCACCCGCCGCGCAGCCACCGGTAACGGGGAAATGTCGCCGCCTGGCGGACACGCCGTTGTAAATGAATGGGCTTTCGCACTTAGTGCAATTTTAGCCAACTCCGTGGCTGCAAGTATGGAAGTATGGAGCTATGGAGCCACCAGCCAGCACCCTCCGCGGCTGGAGCTATGGAAGTATGGAGCTATGGAGCTCTGGGGCTATGGAAGTATGGAGCTCTGGGGCTATGGAGCTCCGGGGCTATGGAGCTCCGGGGCTATGGAGCTCCGGGGCTATGGAGCTCCGGGGCTTTGGAGCTCCGGGGCTATGGAGCTATGGAGCTCCGGGGCTATGGAGCTCCGGGGCTATGGAGCTATGGAGCTCCGGGGCTATGGAGCTCCGGGGCTATGGAGCTCCGGGGCTATGGAGCTATGGAGCTCCGGGGCTATGGAGCTCCGGGGCTATGGAGCTCCGGGGCTATGGAGCTCTGGAGCTATGGAAGTATGGATGATCCAGCACCCTCCGTGGCTGACCGCTGGTGCTCGGGGCCGGTGAACTCGGCACCCGCCTCCGGCGGGTGCCTCGGTGACCGCCGTCGCTTGGGGCCAGTGAACTCGGCACCCGCCTTCGGCGGGTGCCTCGGTGACCGGTTGTCGCTTGGGGCCAGTGAACTCGGCACCCGCCTTCGGCGGGTGCCTCGGTGACCGGTTGTCGCTTGGGGCCGGTGAACTCGGCACCCGCCTTCGGCGGGTGCCTCGGTGACCGGTTGTCGCTTGGGGCCGGTGAACTCGGCACCCGC
>NW_028232000.1:340000-360000 GCF_054491065.1 Syngnathus leptorhynchus
CTCGCACGCGCGGCGCCCGACACTCAGCCGCTCGCTCGGCCTCCGTGGATCGTGGCTAGGTGGGATGGATGCCAAACCGGGTCGTCTCGGTCTCGCCGCAGTACGGTCGCGCCGGGGCCTGCGGGGCGGCGCGGGGAGCGCACGCTCACGCGGCGGCCGGGGCGCTAGAGTGCGACCCGCAGTGGGTAGGAACCGTCCACCCGACGTCGGACGAGCCGAGGCCGATGGAGGCCCTACCAAGGCGGGTCATGAGTGCCAGTCGGTCAGTTGGGTGAGGGGGTACTCGGAGGCCCGCCGGGAGCAGACGGGCGACCGGGGATGGGGGGCGTACGCGGGCGGGCGCCGGGAGAAGACGGCCCGTCCGGGGTCGAATCTCGGCCTGTGTTTTCGGAGCCGGCCGGGCATCACGCTCCCTCCTTGGATGGACAACATTCGTAGTTGACACTTTGTGTCATTTTATCCGAGCGGGCGGGCGCCTCGAGAGGCGGACCGTCCGGGGCGACTCTCGGCCTGTGTTTTCGGAGCCGGCCGGGCCTCACGCTCCCTCCTTGGATGGACAACATTCGTAGTTGACACTTTGTGTCATTTTATCCGAGCGGGCGGGCGCCGCGAGGCGGACCGTCCGGGGCGACTCTCGGCCTGTGTTTAAGGAGCCGGCCGGGCATCACGCTCCTTCCTTGGATGGACAACATTCGCAGTTGACACTTTGTGTCATTTTATCCGAGCAGACGGGCGCCGCGAGGCGGACCGTCCGGGGCGACTCTCGGCCTGTGTTTTCGGAGCCGGCCGGGCATCACGCTCCCTCCTTGGATGGACAACATTCGTAGTTGACACTTTGTGTCATTTTATCCGAGCAGACGGGCGCCGCGAGGCGACCGTCCGGGGCGACTCTCGGCCTGTGTTTAAGGAGCCGGCCGGGCATCACGCTCCTTCCTTGGATGGACAACATTCGTAGTTGACACTTTGTGTCATTTTATCCGAGCGGGCGGGCGCCGCGAGGCGGACCGTCCGGGGCGACTCTCGGCCTGTATTTAAGGAGCCGGCCGGGCATCACGCTCCTTCCTTGGATGGACAACATTCGCAGTTGACACTTTGTGTCATTTTATCCGAGCAGACGGGCGCCGCGAGGCGGACCGTCCGGGGCGACTCTCGGCCTGTGTTTTCGGAGCCGGCCGGGCATCACGCTCCCTCCTTGGATGGACAACATTCGTAGTTGACACTTTGTGTCATTTTATCCGAGCAGACGGGCGCCGCGAGGCGGACCGTCCGGGGCGACTCTCGGCCTGTGTTTAAGGAGCCGACCGGGCATCACGCTCCTTCCTTGGATGGACAACATTCGCAGTTGACACTTTGTGTCATTTTATCCGAGCAGACGGGCGCCGCGAGGCGGACCGTCCGGGGCGACTCTCGGCCTGTGTTTTCGGAGCCGGCCGGGCATCACGCTCCCTCCTTGGATGGACAACATTCGTAGTTGACACTTTGTGTCATTTTATCCGAGCAGACGGGCGCCGCGAGGCGACCGTCCGGGGCGACTCTCGGCCTGTGTTTAAGGAGCCGGCCGGGCATCACGCTCCTTCCTTGGATGGACAACATTCGCAGTTGACACTTTGTGTCATTTTATCCGAGCAGACGGGCGCCGCGAGGCGGACCGTCCGGGGCGACTCTCGGCCTGTGTTTTCGGAGCCGGCCGGGCATCACGCTCCCTCCTTGGATGGACAACATTCGTAGTTGACACTTTGTGTCATTTTATCCGAGCAGACGGGCGCCGCGAGGCGACCGTCCGGGGCGACTCTCGGCCTGTGTTTAAGGAGCCGGCCGGGCATCACGCTCCTTCCTTGGATGGACAACATTCGTAGTTGACACTTTGTGTCATTTTATCCGAGCGGGCGGGCGCCGCGAGGCGGACCGTCCGGGGCGACTCTCGGCCTGTATTTAAGGAGCCGGCCGGGCATCACGCTCCTTCCTTGGATGGACAACATTCGCAGTTGACACTTTGTGTCATTTTATCCGAGCAGACGGGCGCCGCGAGGCGGACCGTCCGGGGCGACTCTCGGCCTGTGTTTTCGGAGCCGGCCGGGCATCACGCTCCCTCCTTGGATGGACAACATTCGTAGTTGACACTTTGTGTCATTTTATCCGAGCAGACGGGCGCCGCGAGGCGGACCGTCCGGGGCGACTCTCGGCCTGTGTTTAAGGAGCCGGCCGGGCATCACGCTCCTTCCTTGGATGGACAACATTCGCAGTTGACACTTTGTGTCATTTTATCCGAGCAGACGGGCGCCGCGAGGCGGACCGTCCGGGGCGACTCTCGGCCTGTGTTTTCGGAGCCGGCCGGGCATCACGCTCCCTCCTTGGATGGACAACATTCGTAGTTGACACTTTGTGTCATTTTATCCGAGCAGACGGGCGCCGCGAGGCGACCGTCCGGGGCGACTCTCGGCCTGTGTTTAAGGAGCCGGCCGGGCATCACGCTCCTTCCTTGGATGGACAACATTCGTAGTTGACACTTTGTGTCATTTTATCCGAGCGGGCGGGCGCCGCGAGGCGGACCGTCCGGGGCGACTCTCGGCCTGTGTTTAAGGAGCCGGCCGGGCATCACGCTCCTTCCTTGGATGGACAACATTCGCAGTTGACACTTTGTGTCATTTTATCCGAGCAGACGGGCGCCGCGAGGCGGACCGTCCGGGGCGACTCTCGGCCTGTGTTTTCGGAGCCGGCCGGGCATCACGCTCCCTCCTTGGATGGACAACATTCGTAGTTGACACTTTGTGTCATTTTATCCGAGCAGACGGGCGCCGCGAGGCGGACCGTCCGGGGCGACTCTCGGCCTGTGTTTAAGGAGCCGGCCGGGCATCACGCTCCTTCCTTGGATGGACAACATTCGCAGTTGACACTTTGTGTCATTTTGTTCGGCCTGTGTTTAAGGAGGCGGCCGTCCTCCACTCGGTCCGTGTTTAAGGAGCGACACTCGCGCTCCGGTTCGGCCTGTATTTAGGGAGGCGGCCGTCCTCCGCTTGGTCTGTGTTAAGGGCGACACTCGGTCCATGTTTGAGGAGCCTGGCCCTGACGCTCCTCTCCGGCCTGTGTTTAAGGAGGCGGCCGTCCTCCCCTTGGTCTGTGTTAAGGGCGACACTCGGTCCATGTTTGAGGAGCCTGGCCCTGACGCTCCTCTCCGGCCTGTGTTTAAGGAGGCGGCCGTCCTCCCCTTGGTCTGTGTTAAGGGCGACACTCGGTCCATGTTTGAGGAGCCTGGCCCTGACGCTCCTCTCCGGCCTGTGTTTAGGGAGGCGGCCGTCCTCCCCTTGGTCTGTGTTAAGGGCGACACTCTGTCCATGTTTGAGGAGCCTGGCCCTGACGCTCCTCTCCGGCCTGTGTTTAAGGAGGCGGCCGTCCTCCCCTTGGTCTGTGTTAAGGGCGACACTCGGTCCATGTTTGAGGAGCCTGGCCCTGACGCTCCTCTCCGGCCTGTGTTTAAGGAGGCGGCCGTCCTCCCCTTGGTCTGTGTTAAGGGCGACACTCGGTCCATGTTTGAGGAGCCTGGCCCTGACGCTCCTCTCCGGCCTGTGTTTAAGGAGGCGGCCGTCCTCCCCTTGGTCTGTGTTAAGGGCGACACTCGGTCCATGTTTGAGGAGCCTGGCCCTGACGCTCCTCTCCGGCCTGTGTTTAAGGAGGCGGCCGTCCTCCCCTTGGTCTGTGTTAAGGGCGACACTCGGTCCATGTTTGAGGAGCCTGGCCCTGACGCTCCTCTCCGGCCTGTGTTTAAGGAGGCGGCCGTCCTCCCCTTGGTCTGTGTTAAGGGCGACACTCGGTCCATGTTTGAGGAGCCTGGCCCTGACGCTCCTCTCCGGCCTGTGTTTAAGGAGGCGGCCGTCCTCCCCTTGGTCTGTGTTAAGGGCGACACTCGGTCCATGTTTGAGGAGCCTGGCCCTGACGCTCCTCTCCGGCCTGTGTTTAAGGAGGCGGCCGTCCTCCACTTCCTTCCATGCACCACCACATTCGCAGTTGACACTTTGCCATTTTTTCAGAGAGGTGACACTTAGTCGTTTTTTCGAAAGTTGACACTTAGTCGTTTTTTCGAAAGTTGACACTTTGCCGTTTTTTCAGAGAGGTGACACTTAGCCGTTTTTTCGAAAGTTGACACTTAGCCGTTTTTTCGAAAGTTGACACTTAGCCGTTTTTTCGAAAGTTGACACTTAGTCACTTTTTCGCCACAGTGACACCTCCAGCGCGTGCCACGGCGCTTTTCAGGTCTTCTATCCGACCTTGTGCTGTCGAGGACGGCGTGTCCGACGCCGTGGGGAGACCAGCACCATCTCCTCCATATTCGTAAACGGGGTGCTTTGGAAAACGGGGGGAAAGTCGATGAGTACACTGACTACTGGGACCATTTCATTGTACTCTGGCGCACCTGAAGACCAAAAAAGGTACTGCACCTTAGCCCGGGTACCTCACCCCCTGGTACCTCGAGGAGAACTTAGAAAAATTTCGACAAATTTTTGGTGAGCTCCAGGGAGAGAGGCTGATTTTTCGCTTTTTGAGGCCGACCGCCGAACCGGCGCGGGGCGGACTCACAAGCCCCGCAGAGCCGTGGGCACTTAGTCGTTTTTTCAGAGAGGCGACACTTAGTCGTTTTTTCAGAGGCGACACTTAGTCGTTTTTTCGAAAGTTGACACTTAGCCGTTTTTTCGAAAGTCGACACTTAGCCGTTTTTTTGGAAAGTTGACACTTAGTCGTTTTTTCGAAAGTTGACACTTAGTCGTTTTTTCGCCACAATTGGCTCTGAGCTCCAGGGGGAGAGCCTGGTTTTGCCTTATTTCAGGCCGGCTGGGGAACCGGCGCGGGTCGGATGCACGAGCCCGGCAGAGCCGTGGGCACTTAGAAAATTTTCGCCGATTAAGCTGGGACCTCCAGGCGGAGACCGGCATTCCTCGTCCTCGGGGTTCGACCCAGGAACCGGCGCTGGGCAGACGCCGTAGCCACGCAGAGCCGTGGGCACTTAGAAAATATTCGCCAAGTTGGCTCTGAGCTCCAGGCGGAGAGGCTGGTTTTGCCTTATATCAGGCCGGCTGGGGAACCGGCGCGGGTCGGATGCACGAGCCCGCAGAGCCGTGGGCACTTTGCCATTTTCTCAGAGTCGACACTTAGTCGTTTTTTCAGAGAGGCGACACTCTGTCGTTTTTTCGAAAGTTGACACTTTGCCGTTTTTTCAGAGAGGCGACACTTAGCCGTTTTTTCAGAGATGTGACACTTAGCCGTTTTTTCAGAGATGTGACACTTAGCCGTTTTTTCAGAGATGTGACACTTTGCCGTTTTTTCGAAAGTTGACACTTAGCCGTTTTTTCGAAAGTCGACACTTAGCCGTTTTTTCAGAGATGTGACACTTTGCCGTTTTTTCGAAAGTTGACACTTAGCCGTTTTTTCGAAAGTTGACACTTAGTCGTTTTTTCACAGATGTGACACTTAGAAACTTTTTGCCAAGTTGGCTGTGAGCTCCAGGAGGAGACCGTTATTTTTCGTCATTCGAGGCCGACTGCGGAACCGGCGCTGGGCGGACGCCAAAGCTCGGCAGGGCCGTGGGCACTTAGAAACTTTTTGCCAAGTTGGCTGTGAGCTCCAGGAGGAGACCGTTATTTTTCGTCATTCGAGGCCGACTGCGGAACCGGCGCTGGGCGGACGCCAAAGCTCGGCAGGGCCGTGGGCACTTAGAAACTTTTTGCCAAGTTGGCTGTGAGCTCCAGGAGGAGACCGTTATTTTTCGTCATTCGAGGCCGACTGCGGAACCGGCGCTGGGCGGACGCCAAAGCTCGGCAGGGCCGTGGGCACTTAGAAACTTTTTGCCAAGTTGGCTGTGAGCTCCAGGAGGAGACCGTCATTTTTCGTCATTCGAGGCCGACTGCGGCACCGGCGCTGAGCGGACGCCAAAGCTCGGCAGGGCCGTGGGCACTTAGAAACTTTTTGCCAAGTTGGCTGTGAGCTCCAGGAGGAGACCGTTATTTTTCGTCATTCGAGGCCGACTGCGGAACCGGCGCTGGGCGGACGCCAAAGCTCGGCAGGGCCGTGGGCACTTAGAAACTTTTTGCCAAGTTGGCTGTGAGCTCCAGGAGGAGACCGTTATTTTTCGTCATTCGAGGCCGACTGCGGAACCGGCGCTGGGCGGACGCCAAAGCTCGGCAGGGCCGTGGGCACTTAGAAACTTTTTGCCAAGTTGGCTGTGAGCTCCAGGAGGAGACCGTCATTTTTCGTCATTCGAGGCCGACTGCGGAACCGGCGCTGAGCGGACGCCAAAGCTCGGCAGGGCCGTGGGCACTTAGAAACTTTTTGCCAAGTTGGCTGTGAGCTCCAGGAGGAGACCGTTATTTTTCGTCATTCGAGGCCGACTGCGGAACCGGCGCTGGGCGGACGCCAAAGCTCGGCAGGGCCGTGGGCACTTAGAAACTTTTTGCCAAGTTGGCTGTGAGCTCCAGGAGGAGACCGTTATTTTTCGTCATTCGAGGCCGACTGCGGAACCGGCGCTGGGCGGACGCCAAAGCTCGGCAGGGCCGTGGGCACTTAGAAACTTTTTGCCAAGTTGGCTGTGAGCTCCAGGAGGAGACCGTTATTTTTCGTCATTCGAGGCCGACTGCGGAACCGGCGCTGGGCGGACGCCAAAGCTCGGCAGGGCCGTGGGCACTTAGAAACTTTTTGCCAAGTTGGCTGTGAGCTCCAGGAGGAGACCGTCATTTTTCGTCATTCGAGGCCGACTGCGGCACCGGCGCTGAGCGGACGCCAAAGCTCGGCAGGGCCGTGGGCACTTAGAAACTTTTTGCCAAGTTGGCTGTGAGCTCCAGGAGGAGACCGTTATTTTTCGTCATTCGAGGCCGACTGCGGAACCGGCGCTGGGCGGACGCCAAAGCTCGGCAGGGCCGTGGGCACTTAGAAACTTTTTGCCAAGTTGGCTGTGAGCTCCAGGAGGAGACCGTCATTTTTCGTCATTCGAGGCCGACTGCGGCACCGGCGCTGAGCGGACGCCAAAGCTCGGCAGGGCCGTGGGCACTTAGAAACTTTTTGCCAAGTTGGCTGTGAGCTCCAGGAGGAGACCGTTATTTTTCGTCATTCGAGGCCGACTGCGGAACCGGCGCTGGGCGGACGCCAAAGCTCGGCAGGGCCGTGGGCACTTAGAAACTTTTTGCCAAGTTGGCTGTGAGCTCCAGGAGGAGACCGTTATTTTTCGTCATTCGAGGCCGACTGCGGAACCGGCGCTGGGCGGACGCCAAAGCTCGGCAGGGCCGTGGGCACTTAGAAACTTTTTGCCAAGTTGGCTGTGAGCTCCAGGAGGAGACCGTTATTTTTCGTCATTCGAGGCCGACTGCGGAACCGGCGCTGGGCGGACGCCAAAGCTCGGCAGGGCCGTGGGCACTTAGAAACTTTTTGCCAAGTTGGCTGTGAGCTCCAGGAGGAGACCGTCATTTTTCGTCATTCGAGGCCGACTGCGGCACCGGCGCTGAGCGGACGCCAAAGCTCGGCAGGGCCGTGGGCACTTAGAAACTTTTTGCCAAGTTGGCTGTGAGCTCCAGGAGGAGACCGTTATTTTTCGTCATTCGAGGCCGACTGCGGAACCGGCGCTGGGCGGACGCCAAAGCTCGGCAGGGCCGTGGGCACTTAGAAACTTTTTGCCAAGTTGGCTGTGAGCTCCAGGAGGAGACCGTCATTTTTCGTCATTCGAGGCCGACTGCGGCACCGGCGCTGAGCGGACGCCAAAGCTCGGCAGGGCCGTGGGCACTTAGAAACTTTTTGCCAAGTTGGCTGTGAGCTCCAGGAGGAGACCGTTATTTTTCGTCATTCGAGGCCGACTGCGGAACCGGCGCTGGGCGGACGCCAAAGCTCGGCAGGGCCGTGGGCACTTAGAAACTTTTTGCCAAGTTGGCTGTGAGCTCCAGGAGGAGACCGTTATTTTTCGTCATTCGAGGCCGACTGCGGAACCGGCGCTGGGCGGACGCCAAAGCTCGGCAGGGCCGTGGGCACTTAGAAACTTTTTGCCAAGTTGGCTGTGAGCTCCAGGAGGAGACCGTCATTTTTCGTCATTCGAGGCCGACTGCGGCACCGGCGCTGAGCGGACGCCAAAGCTCGGCAGGGCCGTGGGCACTTAGAAACTTTTTGCCAAGTTGGCTGTGAGCTCCAGGAGGAGACCGTTATTTTTCGTCATTCGAGGCCGACTGCGGAACCGGCGCTGGGCGGACGCCAAAGCTCGGCAGGGCCGTGGGCACTTAGAAACTTTTTGCCAAGTTGGCTGTGAGCTCCAGGAGGAGACCGTCATTTTTCGTCATTCGAGGCCGACTGCGGCACCGGCGCTGAGCGGACGCCAAAGCTCGGCAGGGCCGTGGGCACTTAGAAACTTTTTGCCAAGTTGGCTGTGAGCTCCAGGAGGAGACCGTTATTTTTCGTCATTCGAGGCCGACTGCGGAACCGGCGCTGGGCGGACGCCAAAGCTCGGCAGGGCCGTGGGCACTTAGAAACTTTTTGCCAAGTTGGCTGTGAGCTCCAGGAGGAGACCGTTATTTTTCGTCATTCGAGGCCGACTGCGGAACCGGCGCTGGGCGGACGCCAAAGCTCGGCAGGGCCGTGGGCACTTAGAAACTTTTTGCCAAGTTGGCTGTGAGCTCCAGGAGGAGACCGTTATTTTTCGTCATTCGAGGCCGACTGCGGAACCGGCGCTGGGCGGACGCCAAAGCTCGGCAGGGCCGTGGGCACTTAGAAACTTTTTGCCAAGTTGGCTGTGAGCTCCAGGAGGAGACCGTCATTTTTCGTCATTCGAGGCCGACTGCGGCACCGGCGCTGAGCGGACGCCAAAGCTCGGCAGGGCCGTGGGCACTTAGAAACTTTTTGCCAAGTTGGCTGTGAGCTCCAGGAGGAGACCGTTATTTTTCGTCATTCGAGGCCGACTGCGGAACCGGCGCTGGGCGGACGCCAAAGCTCGGCAGGGCCGTGGGCACTTAGAAACTTTTTGCCAAGTTGGCTGTGAGCTCCAGGAGGAGACCGTCATTTTTCGTCATTCGAGGCCGACTGCGGCACCGGCGCTGAGCGGACGCCAAAGCTCGGCAGGGCCGTGGGCACTTAGAAACTTTTTGCCAAGTTGGCTGTGAGCTCCAGGAGGAGACCGTTATTTTTCGTCATTCGAGGCCGACTGCGGAACCGGCGCTGGGCGGACGCCAAAGCTCGGCAGGGCCGTGGGCACTTAGAAACTTTTTGCCAAGTTGGCTGTGAGCTCCAGGAGGAGACCGTCATTTTTCGTCATTCGAGGCCGACTGCGGCACCGGCGCTGAGCGGACGCCAAAGCTCGGCAGGGCCGTGGGCACTTTGCCACTTTTTCGCCACAATTGGCTGTGAGCTCCAGGAGGAGACCGTTATTTTTCGTCATTCTAGGCCGGTTGCAGAACCGGCGCGGCTCGGATGCACGAGCCCGCAGAGCCGTGGGCACTTAGAAAAATTTCAGAGAGGCGACACTTTGCCATTTTTTCAGAGAGGTGACACTTAGTCGTTTTTTCGAAAGTTGACACTTAGCCGTTTTTTCGAAAGTTGACACTTAGTCGTTTTTTCGAAAGTTGACACTTAGTCGTTTTTTCGCCAAAGTGCCCACCTCCAGCGCGTGCCACGGCGCTTTCCAGGTCTTCTATCCGACCTTGTGCTGTCGAGGACGGCGTGTCCGACGCCGTGGGGAGACCAGCACCATCTCCTCCATACTCGTAAACGAGGTGCTTTGGAAAACGGGGGGAAAGTCGATGAGTACACTGACTACTGGGACCATTTCATTGTACTCTGGCGCACCTGAAGACCAAAAAAGGTACTGCACCTTAGCCCGGGTACCTCACCCCCTGGTACCTCGAGGTGAGCTCCAGGGAGAGAGGCTGATTTTTTGCTTTTTGAGGCCGACCACCGAACCGGCGCGGGGCGGACTCACAAGCCCCGCAGAGCCGTGGGCACTTAGTCGTTTTTTCGAAAGTTGACACTTAGTCGTTTTTTCGCCGATTTTGCTGGGACCTCCAGGCGAGGACCGGCGTTTTTCGTCTTCCGGGTCCGACCCGGGAACCAGCGCCGAGCGGACACATTCGCTCGCTAGTGCCGTTGGCACTTAGAAAATTTTTCGTTTGTCATGAGCTCCGGGCGGAGACCGGCGTTTTTCGTCTTCCGGGTCCGACCCGGGAACCAGCGCCGAGCGGACACATTCGCTCGCAAGTGCCGTTGGCACTTAGAAAATTTTTCGTTTGTCATGAGCTCCGGGCGGAGAGCGGCGTTTTTCGTCTTCCGGGTTCGACCCGGGAACCAGCGCCGAGCGGACACATTCGCTCGCTAGTGCCGTTGGCACTTAGAAAATTTTTCGTTTGTCATGAGCTCCGGGCGGAGACCGGCGTTTTTTGTCTTCCGGGTTCGACCCGGGAACCAGCGCCGAGCGGACACATTCGCTCGCTAGTGCCGTTGGCACTTAGAAAATTTTTCGTTTGTCATGAGCTCCGGGCGGAGAGCGGCGTTTTTCGTCTTCCGGGTTCGACCCGGGAACCAGCGCCGAGCGGACACATTCGCTCGCTAGTGCCGTTGGCACTTAGAAAATTTTTCGTTTGTCATGAGCTCCGGGCGGAGAGCGGCGTTTTTCGTCTTCCGGGTTCGACCCGGGAACCAGCGCCGAGCGGACACATTCGCTCGCTAGTGCCGTTGGCACTTAGAAAATTTTTCGTTTGTAATGAGCTCCGGGCGGAGAGCGGCGTTTTTCGTCTTCCGGGTTCGACCCGGGAACCAGCGCCGAGCGGACACATTCGCTCGCTAGTGCCGTTGGCACTTAGAAAATTTTTCGTTTGTCATGAGCTCCGGGCGGAGAGCGGCGTTTTTCGTCTTCCGGGTTCGACCCGGGAACCAGCGCCGAGCGGACACATTCGCTCGCTAGTGCCGTTGGCACTTAGAAAATTTTTCGTTTGTCATGAGCTCCGGGCGGAGAGCGGCGTTTTTCGTCTTCCGGGTTCGACCCGGGAACCAGCGCCGAGCGGACACATTCGCTCGCTAGTGCCGTTGGCACTTAGAAAATTTTTCGTTTGTCATGAGCTCCGGGCGGAGAGCGGCGTTTTTCGTCTTCCGGGTTCGACCCGGGAACCAGCGCCGAGCGGACACATTCGCTCGCTAGTGCCGTTGGCACTTAGAAAATTTTTCGTTTGTCATGAGCTCCGGGCGGAGACCGGCATTTTTCGTCATTCGAGGCCGACGGGGGAACCAGCCGGAGCGGACACGTTTGCTCGGAAGAGCCGTTGGCACTTAGAAAAAATTCCGTGTCTCGTGAGCTCCAGGGGGGACAGGCTGGTTTTATTCATCCGTAGCCGACATGGGAACCAGCGCGGAGCGGATTGGTGTTGCGCTGCCATATACCTCATCTCTCTCAAGAGTCCCCCCCTTATACGTGCCGATGGTGTTTTGGAAAACGGGGGGTAACTGGATGAGTACACTGACTAGTGGGACCAAGTACACTAATAGCCCCTGGTACCTAAAATGGAAGTATAGAGGCCGACTTTCGGGCAAGATCACGCCGGGTTAGGCTTCCAGGACCTCGGCTAAGCAATTTTAACGGGTCGCCCGGTTCTTTTTTTTATCCAGCCCGGTTCTTTTTTTATCCAGCCCGGTTCTTTTTACACTTCCAGCTGGAGCTCGGGAGCGGCTTTTTGCACAAGATCACGCCGTGTTAGGCTTCCAGGACCTCGGCTAAGCAATTTTAACGGGTCGCCCGGTTCTTTTTTGATCCAGCCCGGTTCTTTTTTTTATCCAGCCCGGTTCTTTTTACACTTCCAGCTGGAGCTTGGGAGCGGCTTTTTGCACAAGAACACGCCGTGTTAGGCTTCCAGGACCTCGGCTAAGCAATTTTAACGGGTCGCCCGGTTCTTTTTTGATCCAGCCCGGTTCTTTTTTTATCCAGCCCGGTTCTTTTTACACTTCCAGCTGGAGCTCGGGAGCGGCTTTTTGCACAAGATCACGCCGGGTTAGGCTTCCAGGACCTCGGCTAAGCAATTTTAACGGGTCGCCCGGTTCTTTTTTGATCCAGCCCGGTTCTTTTTTTATCCAGCCCGGTTCTTTTTACACTTCCAGCTGGAGCTCGGGAGCGGTTTTTTGCACAAGATCACGCCGTGTTAGGCTTCCAGGACCTCGGCTAAGCAATTTTAACGGGTCGCCCGGTTCTTTTTTGATCCAGCCCGGTTCTTTTTTTTATCCAGCCCGGTTCTTTTCACACTTCCAGCTGGAGCTCGGCAGCGGCTATTTGCACAAGATCACGCCGGGTTAGGCTTCCAGGACCTCGGCTAAGCAATTTTAACGGGTCGCCCGGTTCTTTTTTGATCCAGCCCGGTTCTTTTTTTATCCAGCCCGGTTCTTTTTACACTTCCAGCTGGAGCTCGGGAGCGGCTTTTTGCACAAGATCACGCCGTGTTAGGCTTCCAGGACCTCGGCTAAGCAATTTTAACGGGTCGCCCGGTTCTTTTTTTTTATCCAGCCCGGTTCTTTTTTTATCCAGCCCGGTTCTTTTTACACTTCCAGCTGGAGCTCGGGAGCGGCTTTTTGCACAAGATCACGCCGTGTTAGGCTTCCAGGACCTCGGCTAAGCAATTTTAACGGGTTGCCCGGTTCTTTTTTGAACCAGCCCGGTTCTTTTTTTTATCCAGCCTGGTTCTTTTTACACTTCCAGCTGGAGCTCGGGAGCGGCTTTTTGCACAAGAACACGCCGTGTTAGGCTTCCAGGACCTCGGCTAAGCAATTTTAACGGGTCGCCCGGTTCTTTTTTGATCCAGCCCGGTTCTTTTTTTTATCCAGCCTGGTTCTTTTTACACTTCCAGCTGGAGCTCGGGAGCGGCTTTTTGCACAAGAACACGCCGTGTTAGGCTTCCAGGACCTCGGCTAAGCAATTTTAACGGGTTGCCCGGTTCTTTTTTGAACCAGCCCGGTTCTTTTTTTTATCCAGCCCGGTTCTTTTTACACTTCCAGCTGGAGCTCGGGAGCGGCTTTTTGCACAAGAACACGCCGTGTTAGGCTTCCAGGACCTCGGCTAAGCAATTTTAACGGGTCGCCCGGTTCTTTTTTGATCCAGCCCGGTTCTTTTTTTTATCCAGCCTGGTTCTTTTTACACTTCCAGCTGGAGCTCGGGAGCGGCTTTTTGCACAAGATCACGCCGTGTTAGGCTTCCAGGACCTCGGCTAAGCAATTTTAACGGGTCGCCCGGTTCTTTTTTTTATCCAGCCCGGTTCTTTTTTTATCCAGCCCGGTTCTTTTTACACTTCCAGCTGGAGCTCGGGAGCGGCTTTTTGCACAAGATCACGCCGTGTTAGGCTTCCAGGACCTCGGCTAAGCAATTTTAACGGGTCGCCCGGTTCTTTTTTGATCCAGCCCGGTTCTTTTTTTTATCCAGCCTGGTTCTTTTTACACTTCCAGCTGGAGCTCGGGAGCGGCTTTTTGCACAAGAACACGCCGTGTTAGGCTTCCAGGACCTCGGCTAAGCAATTTTAACGGGTCGCCCGGTTCTTTTTTGATCCAGCCCGGTTCTTTTTTTTATCCAGCCTGGTTCTTTTTACACTTCCAGCTGGAGCTCGGGAGCGGCTTTTTGCACAAGATCACGCCGTGTTAGGCTTCCAGGACCTCGGCTAAGCAATTTTAACGGGTTGCCCGGTTCTTTTTTTTATCCAGCCCGGTTCTTTTTTTATCCAGCCCGGTTCTTTTTACACTTCCAGCTGGAGCTCGGGAGCGGCTTTTTGCACAAGATCACGCCGTGTTAGGCTTCCAGGACCTCGGCTAAGCAATTTTAACGGGTCGCCCGGTTCTTTTTTGATCCAGCCCGGTTCTTTTTTTTATCCAGCCTGGTTCTTTTTACACTTCCAGCTGGAGCTCGGGAGCGGCTTTTTGCACAAGAACACGCCGTGTTAGGCTTCCAGGACCTCGGCTAAGCAATTTTAACGGGTCGCCCGGTTCTTTTTTGATCCAGCCCGGTTCTTTTTTTTATCCAGCCTGGTTCTTTTTACACTTCCAGCTGGAGCTCGGGAGCGGCTTTTTGCACAAGATCACGCCGTGTTAGGCTTCCAGGACCTCGGCTAAGCAATTTTAACGGGTCGCCCGGTTCTTTTTTGATCCAGCCCGGTTCTTTTTTTTATCCAGCCTGGTTCTTTTTACACTTCCAGCTGGAGCTCGGGAGCGGCTTTTTGCACAAGAACACGCCGTGTTAGGCTTCCAGGACCTCGGCTAAGCAATTTTAACGGGTCGCCCGGTTCTTTTTTGATCCAGCCCGGTTCTTTTTTTTATCCAGCCTGGTTCTTTTTACACTTCCAGCTGGAGCTCGGGAGCGGCTTTTTGCACAAGAACACGCCGTGTTAGGCTTCCAGGACCTCGGCTAAGCAATTTTAACGGGTCGCCCGGTTCTTTTTTGATCCAGCCCGGTTCTTTTTTTTATCCAGCCTGGTTCTTTTTACACTTCCAGCTGGAGCTCGGGAGCGGCTTTTTGCACAAGATCACGCCGTGTTAGGCTTCCAGGACCTCGGCTAAGCAATTTTAACGGGTCGCCCGGTTCTTTTTTGATCCAGCCCGGTTCTTTTTTTTATCCAGCCTGGTTCTTTTTACACTTCCAGCTGGAGCTCGGGAGCGGCTTTTTGCACAAGAACACGCCGTGTTAGGCTTCCAGGACCTCGGCTAAGCAATTTTAACGGGTCGCCCGGTTCTTTTTTGATCCAGCCCGGTTCTTTTTTTTATCCAGCCTGGTTCTTTTTACACTTCCAGCTGGAGCTCGGGAGCGGCTTTTTGCACAAGATCACGCCGTGTTAGGCTTCCAGGACCTCGGCTAAGCAATTTTAACGGGTCGCCCGGTTCTTTTTTTTATCCAGCCCGGTTCTTTTTTTATCCAGCCCGGTTCTTTTTACACTTCCAGCTGGAGCTCGGGAGCGGCTTTTTGCACAAGATCACGCCGTGTTAGGCTTCCAGGACCTCGGCTAAGCAATTTTAACGGGTCGCCCGGTTCTTTTTTGATCCAGCCCGGTTCTTTTTTTTATCCAGCCTGGTTCTTTTTACACTTCCAGCTGGAGCTCGGGAGCGGCTTTTTGCACAAGAACACGCCGTGTTAGGCTTCCAGGACCTCGGCTAAGCAATTTTAACGGGTCGCCCGGTTCTTTTTTGATCCAGCCCGGTTCTTTTTTTTATCCAGCCTGGTTCTTTTTACACTTCCAGCTGGAGCTCGGGAGCGGCTTTTTGCACAAGATCACGCCGTGTTAGGCTTCCAGGACCTCGGCTAAGCAATTTTAACGGGTCGCCCGGTTCTTTTTTGTATCCAGGCCCGGTTCTTTTTTTTATCCAGCCCGGTTCTTTTTACACTTCCAGCTGGAGCTCTGGGAGCGGCTTTTTGCACAAGATCACGCCGTGTTAGGCTTCCAGGACCTCGGCTAAGCAATTTTAACGGGTCGCCCGGTTCTTTTTTGATCCAGCCCGGTTCTTTTTTTTATCCAGCCTGGTTCTTTTTACACTTCCAGCTGGAGCTCGGGAGCGGCTTTTTGCACAAGAACACGCCGTGTTAGGCTTTCCAGGACCTCGGCTAAGCAATTTTAACGGGTTGCCCGGTTCTTTTTTGAACCAGCCCGGTTCTTTTTTTTATCCAGCCTGGTTCTTTTTACACTTCCAGCTGGAGCTCGGGAGCGGCTTTTTTGCACAGAACACGCCGAGTTAGGCTTCCAGGACCTCGGCTAAGCATTTTAAGGGTCGCCGGTTCTTTTTTGATCCAGCCCGGTTCTTTTTTTTATCCAGCCTGGTTCTTTTTACACTTCCAGCTGGAGCTCGGGAGCGGCTTTTTGCACAAGATCACGCCGTGTTAGGCTTCCAGGACCTCGGCTAAGCAATTTTAACGGGTCGCCCGGTTCTTTTTTTTATCCAGCCCGGTTCTTTTTTTTATCCAGCCCGGTTCTTTTTACACTTCCAGCTGGAGCTCGGGAGCGGCTTTTTGCACAAGATCACGCCGTGTTAGGCTTCCAGGACCTCGGCTAAGCAATTTTTAACGGGTCGCCCGGTTCTTTTTTGATCCAGCCCGGTTCTTTTTTTATCCAGCCGGTTCTTTTTACACTTCCAGCTGGAGCTCGGGAGCGGTTTTTTGCACAAGATCACGCCGTGTTAGGCTTCCAGGACCTCGGCTAAGCAATTTTAACGGGCCGCCCGGTTCTTTTTTGATCCAGCCCGGTTCTTTTTTGATCCAGCCCGGTTCTTTTTCCACTTCCAGCTGGAGCTCAGCAGCGGCTTTTTGCACAAGATCACGCCGGGTTAGGCTTCCAGGACCTCGGCTAAGCACTTCTAACGGGTCGCCCGGTTCTTTTTTTGAACCAGCCCGGTTCTTTTTACACTTCCAGCTGGAGCTCAGCAGCGGCTTTTTGCACAAGATCACGCCGGGTTAGGGTTCCAGGACCTCGGCTAAGCAATTTTAACGGGCCGCCCGGTTCTTTTTTTGATCCAGCCCGGTTCTTTTTACACTTCCAGCTGGAGCTCAGCAGCGGCTTTTTGCACAAGATCACGCCGGGTTAGGCTTCCAGGACCTCGCCTAAGCACTTCTAACGGGCCCTGGTCCACCCCTGCCAGCGCATTTCAAAACTTGGCATTAATTTCGACCTAAGAGACGAAGTCTGATTTTTTTCTACCACTTGGGCGGCCTTTTTGCACCCAGAACACCCGCACCGGCACCATAAATTCGAAGGGTGCCGAGTGCGTCGGCGCAGATTCTGCGACGGAGTGACACTTCCCTCTTGTGGACATTCGGCGGTAGGTGAAATGCGCACTCGGTCTTCTCTTTTCTTTTCCTTCCAGTGAAACTTTGGCAACATTCTGCGAGCTGCTGGCTTCCAGAACC
Source organism: Syngnathus leptorhynchus (assembly GCF_054491065.1). NCBI lineage: Eukaryota > Metazoa > Chordata > Actinopteri > Syngnathiformes > Syngnathidae > Syngnathus > Syngnathus leptorhynchus. Next base: position 356,862 of record NW_028232000.1, read on the forward strand.
TCGGCCAAGCAGGTGGAGGATTTTTTTCCACTTCCAGCTGGAGGTGAGGAGGGACTTTTTGGGCAAGATCACGCCGACTTAGCAAGCAAGGTGGAAGTGCCAGCATGCAGTGGCTGGAAGTGTGGATGTGGAGCTCCAGCACCCTCCCTGCCTATGGAAGTGTGGAGCTCCAGCACCCTCCCTGCCTATGGAAGTGTGGAGCTCCAGCACCCTCCCTGCCTATGGAAGTGTGGAGCTCCAGCACCCTCCCTGCCTATGGAAGTGTGGAGCTCCAGCACCCTCCCTGCCTATGGAAGTGTGGAGCTCCAGCACCCTCCCTGCCTATGGAAGTGTGGAGCTCCAGCACCCTCCCTGCCTATGGAAGTGTGGAGCTCCAGCACCCTCCCTGCCTATGGAAGTGTGGAGCTCCAGCACCCTCCCTGCCTATGGAAGTGTGGAGCTCCAGCACCCTCCCTGCCTATGGAAGTGTGGAGCTCCAGCACCCTCCCTGCCTATGGAAGTGTGGAGCTCCAGCACCCTCCCTGCCTATGGAAGTGTGGAGCTCCAGCACCCTCCCTGCCTATGGAAGTGTGGAGCTCCAGCACCCTCCCTGCCTATGGAAGTGTGGAGCTCCAGCACCCTCCCTGCCTATGGAAGTGTGGAGCTCCAGCACCCTCCCTGCCTATGGAAGTGTGGAGCTCCAGCACCCTCCCTGCCTATGGAAGTGTGGAGCTCCAGCACCCTCCCTGCCTATGGAAGTGTGGAGCTCCAGCACCCTCCCTGCCTATGGAAGTGTGGAGCTCCAGCACCCTCCCTGCCTATGGAAGTGTGGAGCTCCAGCACCCTCCCTGCCTATGGAAGTGTGGAGCTCCAGCACCCTCCCTGCCTATGGAAGTGTGGAGCTCCAGCACCCTCCCTGCCTATGGAAGTGTGGAGCTCCAGCACCCTCCCTGCCTATGGAAGTGTGGAGCTCCAGCACCCTCCCTGCCTATGGAAGTGTGGAGCTCCAGCACCCTCCCTGCCTATGGAAGTGTGGAGCTCCAGCACCCTCCCTGCCTATGGAAGTGTGGAGCTCCAGCACCCTCCCTGCCTATGGAAGTGTGGAGCTCCAGCACCCTCCCTGCCTATGGAAGTGTGGAGCTCCAGCACCCTCCCTGCCTATGGAAGTGTGGAGCTCCAGCACCCTCCGTGCCTGGAGCTATGGAGCTATGGAAGTATGGAGCTATGGAGCTATGGAGCTATGGAGCCACCAGCCAGCACCCTCCGTGGCTCAACCACGCCGGCCCAGAGTTCCAGCCGCTCGGCTTCACTCTCTCACAAGCCCCGCCTGGAGCTCCCCAGCCCGCGCCAGGTACCTCAACTACCGAGGCCAGCCGCTCGACCAGGCCGGCCGAGAGTTCCAGCCGCTCGGCTTCACTCTCTCACAAGCCCCGCCTGGAGCTCCCCGGCCCACCCCTGGTACCTCAACTACCGAGGCCAGCCGCTCGACCACGCCGGCGCAGAGTTCCAGCCGCTCGGATGAGCTCTGCCACTCTCCCGCCGCGCAGCCACCGGTAACGGGGAAATGTCGCCGCCTTGTGGACACGCCGTTGTAAATGAATGGGCTTTCGCACTTAGTGCAATTTTCGCCAACTCTCTGACTGGAGCTATGGAAGTATGGAGCTATGGAGCCACCAGCCACCCAGGCTGGAGCTATGGAGCTCTGGAGGTATGGAGCTATGGAGCCCTGGAGCTATGGAGCTATGGAGCCCTGGAGCTATGGAGCCCTGGAGCTATGGAGCTATGGAGCTCTGGTGCTATGGAGCTATGGAGCTCTGGTGCTATGGAGCTATGGAGCTCTGGTGCTATGGAGCTATGGAGCTCTGGTGCTATGGAGCTATGGAGCTCTGGTGCTATGGAGCTATGGAGCTCTGGTGCTATGGAGCTATGGAGCTCTGGTGCTATGGAGCTATGGAGCTCTGGTGCTATGGAGCTATGGAGCTCTGGTGCTATGGAGCTATGGAGCTATGGAGCTCTGGTGCTATGGAGCTATGGAGCTCTGGTGCAATGGAGCTATGGAGCTCTGGTGCTATGGAGCTATGGAGCTCTGGTGCTATGGAGCTCTGGTGCTATGGAGCTATGGAGCTCTGGTGCTATGGAGCTCTGGAGCTCTGGAGGTATGGAGCTATGGAGCTATGGAGCCACCAGCCAGCACCCTCCGTGGCTGGATCAATGGAAGTGTTTTAGGTACCAGGCAGCCAAAGGGCCGAGGCCTCACGCTCGACCACGCCGGCGCAGAGTTCCAGCCGCTCGGATAAGCTCTGTCACTCACCCGCCGCGCAGCCACCGGTAACGGGGAAATGTCGCCGCCTTGTGGACACGCCGTTGTAAATGAATGGGCTTTCGCACTTAGTGCAATTTTAGCCAACTCTCTGACTGGAGCTATGGAAGTATGGAGCTATGGAGCCACCAGCCACCCAGGCTGGAGCTATGGAGCTCTGGAGGTATGGAGCTATGGAGCCCTGGAGCTATGGAGCTATGGAGCCCTGGAGCTATGGAGCCCTGGAGCTATGGAGCTATGGAGCTCTGGTGCTATGGAGCTATGGAGCTCTGGTGCTATGGAGCTATGGAGCTCTGGTGCTATGGAGCTATGGAGCTCTGGTGCTATGGAGCTATGGAGCTCTGGTGCTATGGAGCTATGGAGCTCTGGTGCTATGGAGCTATGGAGCTCTGGTGCTATGGAGCTATGGAGCTCTGGTGCTATGGAGCTATGGAGCTATGGAGCCACCAGCCAGCACCCTCCGTGGCTGGATCAATGGAAGTGTTTTAGGTACCAGGCAGCCAAAGGGCCGGGGCCTCACGCTCGACCACGCCGGCGCAGAGTTCCAGCCGCTCGGATAAGCTCTGTCACTCACCCGCCACGCAGCCACCGGTAACGGGGAAATGTCGCCGCCTGGCGGACACGCCGTTGTAAATGAATGGGCTTTCGCACTTAGTGCAATTTTCGCCAACTCTCTGACTGGAGCTATGGAAGTATGGAGCTATGGAGCCACCAGCCACCCAGGCTGGAGCTATGGAGCTATGGAGGTATGGAGCTATGGAGCCCTGGAGCTATGGAGCTATGGAGCCCTGGAGCTATGGAGCCCTGGAGCTATGGAGCTATGGAGCTCTGGTGCTATGG
>NW_028232000.1:365000-367500 GCF_054491065.1 Syngnathus leptorhynchus
TGCAAGCTGTCCATTACAGACCCCGGGCAGGGCACACAGCAGCTCTACGTGTGATATCAACCAGCCTCAGTTCCTAACATAACCCCACAGCCGGGGGGTCATGCGGAATTCCGAGCCCAGTCTCAACATTACGGAGCACACCTACCCACACCCGGACACACAAGGCACCTCAGACAAAGCCACCGACAAGCCGCCGGTCAGGACGACCGGCGGACCCGCAACAACAGCCGGGACGGCGCCCCAGTGTCGACGAACGACACACCGTCCCGGACCAACACCCATGGCGGCCCTCCAACCAGCCAGGCAGGCTTTTACACCGCACCCATACTCCAGGGGCCATACTACCCATCGACCAAGGAAGTTTTTCCAGGTGCACCATCCTGAAATCGGGAACAAAGACAGACAACCAAGGCCCCGCACGCTGACGCGCGCATGCTAGGCGATGGCCCCCAACCGCAGACGAGCCGGAGTAACCATCGCTTCGCGTCACCTGCCCCCTTCCCTTTCGCCAGCGTTTACCCGGTCGCCACCACCCCAGCCTGCCCAGAGAACCACCCCCAGGAAAGGACCAAGTCCTCTCCCCACGTGGCTCATCCAGAACAGACCAGAGACAACAGGTGGCGCAGCGATTCGGCCGTCGCTCCGGGAGACGTGGCGCAAGCGTTCAAATGTACGGACGAGAGAATCCATATTGAGATTGGCGAGGTCATAGAGACAAGTCCCTCTCTGCTACTCAATCCCACTGCCGAGAGCTCCACGGCGGTGCAGCCGCGGCCCTCCCCAACGAGCAGCCTACACGGATGACAAAGCACCCTCCCATGTCCAGCACGCCCAGCTTCCCTATACACACAGGCCATGATCAAAGGAAGCCGAGTCGAAAGCCCTCGCACGGCCAGTAAGCGACCACCGGCAACCAATCAGCCCACCTCTCAGCAAGCCTCTCAGCTGAACCGGCTATCCAGCCCTGCACCCCTTGAGAACCCTGGGATCGACTCCACGTGCCTTCCATGTGGCAGACAGCCTCATCAGTTGCTTCCCGGCCGAAACCCAGCCTGAGGGGCCAGACCCCCAGTCCTGCCTGGGCTCGACCACGAGCATTGCGTTCAAAACTAGCCAAGTTGACTGAAGCAGGAGACTCGGTCAGTACAGGCTCTGACCTGCTTCCCTGACTAGCGCAGCAGCCGCCGGATGACTCACCCATCCAACCAACTGCCTGCCGTGCCGTCACACAGGGACCTCCATACCCACCTCACTCGTTTCGTTGACCGACACGCATCGGAGCAACCCTACTCGTCAGTGATACGTCGGCGACTCACACTCGCACGAACATACCACAGGCATCTCTGTCAAAATGCCCACCCAGAAACAAGCTGTGGCACCATCATGACCCCGTCGCCCATACTCTCATAACCAGGACGACGGATGCCACCAGTGCCACTGAGGCGTTGTCAGGAGCTTCGCCAGCCTGGGTCCACCCGCTCCATCGGCCAGACTGACTGTGACTCTGACTCTGTGCAGCTGTGACACGGACTTCCGAACCAAGGAGTTTTCGCAACCATGGTCTGTAGACATGACTACAGCCGTTTGAGGACCCTCAGCCAAACCTCGAAAGTTGGTCCCCATGGCCTTCGAGGCGGTTGATCACACTCCGTACACGCACCCAACCTCAAGCACGCGACGATGAGGACGCTCGAGCAGTCACGACCCCCCATCAAGCCGTGCCTCCGCGGTTCTTGATAACCCAGGTCCGCAATCCTGGGCAGCTCGGCTCAACCAGAGCTCAGTCACCGTTCCCTGTAAGACTTCTACTAAGAATCAAACCCGGGCAGCAGCCGGCATGACCTAGCAAGGCCTGCCCCCAACCAAAGCCAAGTCCACAGTCTGACCCACTAGGGAGAGGCCCCCATCAGAGATGCCGAGCTCACTCCCCGTAAAGCCATCCAGCGACCGGCACGCATCACGGCTGCCCAGGCTTCACAGTATTACGCTTTCGCTAGGATTTGAGAAATCACATTAGACAGAAGGCGCCACAACCAGCCTTTGTTTATTATCACTATGTGCAACGGCATCAGTACCGTCTCGGTTCGTCTCAGTCTCGCCACCATTCAGTCACACCAGGCGTACCAGCAGGGCGCCGAGCAAGCGCGCAAGCCAGCCTGCAAGGTGCTAGAGGGCGACCCGCAGTGGGTAGGAACCGTCCACCAGTGTCGGCAAGCCGAGGCCGATGGGGGCCCTACCAAGGCAGGTCATGAATGCCAGTCGGTCAGATAGGAAATGGGGTACTCGGAGCCCGCCGGGATCAGACGGGCAACCGGGGAGAGGGAGCTACATGAGCACCGCCGCCGGGTTCAGACGGCGGCCCCAGGAATCTCGTAGTATTCGGTATCGCCCTTCCTCCTAAATCATAGGTAGTCAAACTACTGCAGACTCCGAGCCACTACTGCTGCCTCAGTAGCGCTCAGGGAGACAAGTCTCACCTTTCGGGTCCAGAAGGTTGCCT
>NW_028232000.1:1042500-1052309 GCF_054491065.1 Syngnathus leptorhynchus
TCGAGCGGCTGGCCTCGGTAGTTGAGGTACCAGGGGTGGGCCGGGGAGCTCCAGGCGGGGCTTGTGAGAGAGTGAAGCCGAGCGGCTGGAACTCTGGGCCGGCGTGGTTGAGCCACGGAGGGTGCTGGCTGGTGGCTCCATAGCTCCAGAGCTCCAGAGCTCCATACTTCCATAGCTCCATAGCTCCATACTTCCATAGCTCCAGACTTCCATAGCTCCATAGCTCCATACTTCCATAGCTCCATAGCTCCATACTTCCATAGCACCAGAGCTCCATAGCTCCATAGCACCAGAGCTCCATAGCTCCATAGCACCAGAGCTCCATAGCTCCATAGCACCAGAGCTCCATAGCTCCAGAGCTCCATAGCTCCAGAGCTCCATAGCTCCATAGCTCCATACTTCCATAGCTCCAGAGCTCCATGGCTCCATACTTCCATAGCTCCAGCCTGGCTGGCTGGTGGCTCCATAGCTCCATACATCCATAGCTCCATAGCTCCCTACTTCCATAGCTCCATAGCTCCAGAGCTCCAGAGCTCCAGAGCTCCATAGCTCCATAGCTCCATACTTCCATAGCCCCAGAGCTCCATAGCTCCATAGCTCCATAGCTCCAGAGCTCCAGAGCTCCATACTTCCATAGCTCCAGTCAGAGAGTTGGCGAAAATTGCACTAAGTGCGAAAGCCCATTCATTTACAAGGGCGTGTCCACAAGGCGGCGACATTTCCCCGTTACCGGTGGCTGCGCGGCGGGAGAGTGGCAGAGCTCATCCGAGCGGCTGGAACTCTGCGCCGGCGTGGTCGAGCGGCTGGCCTCGGTAGTTGAGGTACCAGGGGTGGGGCAGGGAGCTCCAGGCGGGTCTTGTGAGAGAGTGAAGCCGAGCGGCTGGAACTCTCGGCCGGCCTGGTCGAGCGGCTGGCCTCGGTAGTTGAGGTACCAGGGGCGGGCTGGGGAGCTCCAGGCGGGGCTTGTGAGAGAGTGAAGCCGAGCGGCTGGAACTCTGGGCCGGCGTGGTTGAGCCACGGAGGGTGCTGGCTGGTGGCTCCATAGCTCCATAGCTCCAGAGCTCCATACTTCCATAGCTCCATAGCTCCATACTTCCATAGCTCCAGACTTCCATAGCTCCATAGCTCCATACTTCCATAGCTCCATACATCCATAGCTCCATAGCTCCATACTTCCATAGCTCCATAGCTCCAGAGCTCCAGAGCTCCATAGCTCCATAGCTCCATAGCTCCAGAGCTCCAGAGCTCCATAGCACCAGAGCTCCATAGCTCCATAGCACCAGAGCTCCATAGCTCCATAGCACCAGAGCTCCATAGCTCCATAGCACCAGAGCTCCATACCTCCAGAGCTCCATACCTCCAGAGCTCCATAGCTCCATAGCACCAGAGCTCCATGGCTCCATAGCACCAGAGCTCCATACCTCCAGAGCTCCATACCTCCAGAGCTCCATAGCTCCATAGCTCCATAGCACCAGAGCTCCATAGCTCCATAGCACCAGAGCTCCATACCTCCATAGCTCCATACCTCCAGAGCTCCATAGCTCCATAGCACCAGAGCTCCATACCTCCAGAGCTCCATACCTCCAGAGCTCCATAGCTCCATAGCACCAGAGCTCCATAGCTCCATACTTCCATAGCACCAGAGCTCCATACTTCCATAGCACCAGTCACAGAGTTGGCGAAAATTGCACTAAGTGCGAAAGCCCATTCATTTATAACGGCGTGTCCACAAGGCGGCGACATTTCCCCGTTACCGGTGGCTGCGCGGCGGGAGAGTGGCAGAGCTCATCCGAGCGGCTGGAACTCTGCGCCGGCGTGGTCGAGCGGCTGGCCTCGGTAGTTGAGGTACCAGGGGTGGGGCAGGGAGCTCCAGGCGGGTCTTGTGAGAGAGTGAAGCCGAGCGGCTGGAACTCTCGGCCGGCCTGGTCGAGCGGCTGGCCTCGGTAGTTGAGGTACCAGGGGCGGGCTGGGGAGCTCCAGGCGGGGCTTGTGAGAGAGTGAAGCCGAGCGGCTGGAACTCTGGGCCGGCGTGGTTGAGCCACGGAGGGTGCTGGCTGGTGGCTCCATAGCTCCATAGCTCCAGAGCTCCATACTTCCATAGCTCCATAGCTCCATACTTCCATAGCTCCAGACTTCCATAGCTCCATAGCTCCATAGCTCCATAGCTCCATAGCTCCAGAGCTCCATAACTCCATACTTCCATAGATCCATAGCTCCATAGCTCCATACTTCCATAGCTCCATAGCTCCATACTTCCATAGCTCCATAGCTCCAGAGCTCCATAGCTCCAGAGCTCCATAGCTCCAGAGCTCCATAGCTCCATAGCTCCATACTTCCATAGCTCCAGAGCTCCATGGCTCCATACTTCCATAGCTCCAGCCTGGCTGGCTGGTGGCTCCATAGCTCCATACATCCATAGCTCCATAGCTCCCTACTTCCATAGCTCCATAGCTCCAGAGCTCCAGAGCTCCATAGCTCCATAGCTCCATAGCTCCATACTTCCATACTTCCATACTTCCATAGCTCCATAGCTCCGTACTTCCATAGCTCCATAGCTCCATAGCTCCATATTTCCATACTTCCATAGCTCCATAGCTCCATAGCTCCATACTTCCATAGCTCCATAGCTCCATAGCTCCATAGCCCCAGAGCTCCATAGCTCCATAGCTCCATAGCTCCATAGCTCCATAGCTCCAGAGCTCCATACTTCCATAGCTCCAGAGCTCCAGCCTGGCTGGTGGCTCCATAGCTCCATACGTGCAGCCACGGAGCTGGCGAAAATTGCACTAAGTGCGAAAGCCCATTCATTTACAAGGGCGTGTCCACAAGGCGGCGACATTTCCCCGTTACCGGTGGCTGCGCGGCGGGAGAGTGGCAGAGCTCATCCGAGCGGCTGGAACTCTGCGCCGGCGTGGTCGAGCGGCTGGCCTCGGTAGTTGAGGTACCAGGGGTGGGGCAGGGAGCTCCAGGCGGGTCTTGTGAGAGAGTGAAGCCGAGCGGCTGGAACTCTCGGCCGGCCTGGTCGAGCGGCTGGCCTCGGTAGTTGAGGTACCAGGGGCGGGCTGGGGAGCTCCAGGCGGGGCTTGTGAGAGAGTGAAGCCGAGCGGCTGGAACTCTGGGCCGGCGTGGTTGAGCCACGGAGGGTGCTGGCTGGTGGCTCCATAGCTCCATAGCTCCAGAGCTCCATACTTCCATAGCTCCATAGCTCCATACTTCCATAGCTCCAGACTTCCATAGCTCCATAGCTCCATAGCTCCATAGCTCCATAGCTCCAGAGCTCCATAACTCCATACTTCCATAGATCCATAGCTCCATAGCTCCATACTTCCATAGCTCCATAGCTCCATACTTCCATAGCTCCATAGCTCCAGAGCTCCATAGCTCCAGAGCTCCATAGCTCCAGAGCTCCATAGCTCCATAGCTCCATACTTCCATAGCTCCAGAGCTCCATGGCTCCATACTTCCATAGCTCCAGCCTGGCTGGCTGGTGGCTCCATAGCTCCATACATCCATAGCTCCATAGCTCCCTACTTCCATAGCTCCATAGCTCCAGAGCTCCAGAGCTCCATAGCTCCATAGCTCCATAGCTCCATACTTCCATACTTCCATACTTCCATACTTCCATAGCTCCATAGCTCCGTACTTCCATAGCTCCATAGCTCCATAGCTCCATACTTCCATACTTCCATAGCTCCATAGCTCCATAGCTCCATACTTCCATAGCTCCATAGCTCCATAGCTCCATAGCCCCAGAGCTCCATAGCTCCATAGCTCCATAGCTCCATAGCTCCAGAGCTCCATACTTCCATAGCTCCAGAGCTCCAGCCTGGCTGGTGGCTCCATAGCTCCATACTTGCAGCCACGGAGCTGGCGAAAATTGCACTAAGTGCGAAAGCCCATTCATTTACAAGGGCGTGTCCACAAGGCGGCGACATTTCCCCGTTACCGGTGGCTGCGCGGCGGGAGAGTGGCAGAGCTCATCCGAGCGGCTGGAACTCTGCGCCGGCGTGGTCGAGCGGCTGGCCTCGGTAGTTGAGGTACCAGGGGTGGGGCAGGGAGCTCCAGGCGGGTCTTGTGAGAGAGTGAAGCCGAGCGGCTGGAACTCTCGGCCGGCCTGGTCGAGCGGCTGGCCTCGGTAGTTGAGGTACCAGGGGCGGGCTGGGGAGCTCCAGGCGGGGCTTGTGAGAGAGTGAAGCCGAGCGGCTGGAACTCTGGGCCGGCGTGGTTGAGCCACGGAGGGTGCTGGCTGGTGGCTCCATAGCTCCATAGCTCCAGAGCTCCATACTTCCATAGCTCCATAGCTCCATACTTCCATAGCTCCAGACTTCCATAGCTCCATAGCTCCATAGCTCCATAGCTCCATAGCTCCAGAGCTCCATAACTCCATACTTCCATAGATCCATAGCTCCATAGCTCCATACTTCCATAGCTCCATAGCTCCATACTTCCATAGCTCCATAGCTCCAGAGCTCCATAGCTCCAGAGCTCCATAGCTCCAGAGCTCCATAGCTCCATAGCTCCATACTTCCATAGCTCCAGAGCTCCATGGCTCCATACTTCCATAGCTCCAGCCTGGCTGGCTGGTGGCTCCATAGCTCCATACATCCATAGCTCCATAGCTCCCTACTTCCATAGCTCCATAGCTCCAGAGCTCCAGAGCTCCATAGCTCCATAGCTCCATAGCTCCATACTTCCATACTTCCATACTTCCATAGCTCCATAGCTCCGTACTTCCATAGCTCCATAGCTCCATAGCTCCATACTTCCATACTTCCATAGCTCCATAGCTCCATAGCTCCATACTTCCATAGCTCCATAGCTCCATAGCTCCATAGCCCCAGAGCTCCATAGCTCCATAGCTCCATAGCTCCATAGCTCCATAGCTCCAGAGCTCCATACTTCCATAGCTCCAGAGCTCCAGCCTGGCTGGTGGCTCCATAGCTCCATACTTGCAGCCACGGAGCTGGCGAAAATTGCACTAAGTGCGAAAGCCCATTCATTTACAAGGGCGTGTCCACAAGGCGGCGACATTTCCCCGTTACCGGTGGCTGCGCGGCGGGAGAGTGGCAGAGCTCATCCGAGCGGCTGGAACTCTGCGCCGGCGTGGTCGAGCGGCTGGCCTCGGTAGTTGAGGTACCAGGGGTGGGGCAGGGAGCTCCAGGCGGGTCTTGTGAGAGAGTGAAGCCGAGCGGCTGGAACTCTCGGCCGGCCTGGTCGAGCGGCTGGCCTCGGTAGTTGAGGTACCAGGGGCGGGCTGGGGAGCTCCAGGCGGGGCTTGTGAGAGAGTGAAGCCGAGCGGCTGGAACTCTGGGCCGGCGTGGTTGAGCCACGGAGGGTGCTGGCTGGTGGCTCCATAGCTCCATAGCTCCAGAGCTCCATACTTCCATAGCTCCATAGCTCCATACTTCCATAGCTCCAGACTTCCATAGCTCCATAGCTCCATAGCTCCATAGCTCCATAGCTCCAGAGCTCCATAACTCCATACTTCCATAGATCCATAGCTCCATAGCTCCATACTTCCATAGCTCCATAGCTCCATACTTCCATAGCTCCATAGCTCCAGAGCTCCATAGCTCCAGAGCTCCATAGCTCCAGAGCTCCATAGCTCCATAGCTCCATACTTCCATAGCTCCAGAGCTCCATGGCTCCATACTTCCATAGCTCCAGCCTGGCTGGCTGGTGGCTCCATAGCTCCATACATCCATAGCTCCATAGCTCCCTACTTCCATAGCTCCATAGCTCCAGAGCTCCAGAGCTCCATAGCTCCATAGCTCCATAGCTCCATACTTCCATACTTCCATACTTCCATAGCTCCATAGCTCCGTACTTCCATAGCTCCATAGCTCCATAGCTCCATACTTCCATACTTCCATAGCTCCATAGCTCCATAGCTCCATACTTCCATAGCTCCATAGCTCCATAGCTCCATAGCCCCAGAGCTCCATAGCTCCATAGCTCCATAGCTCCATAGCTCCAGAGCTCCATACTTCCATAGCTCCAGAGCTCCAGCCTGGCTGGTGGCTCCATAGCTCCATACTTGCAGCCACGGAGCTGGCGAAAATTGCACTAAGTGCGAAAGCCCATTCATTTACAAGGGCGTGTCCACAAGGCGGCGACATTTCCCCGTTACCGGTGGCTGCGCGGCGGGAGAGTGGCAGAGCTCATCCGAGCGGCTGGAACTCTGCGCCGGCGTGGTCGAGCGGCTGGCCTCGGTAGTTGAGGTACCAGGGGTGGGGCAGGGAGCTCCAGGCGGGTCTTGTGAGAGAGTGAAGCCGAGCGGCTGGAACTCTCGGCCGGCCTGGTCGAGCGGCTGGCCTCGGTAGTTGAGGTACCAGGGGCGGGCTGGGGAGCTCCAGGCGGGGCTTGTGAGAGAGTGAAGCCGAGCGGCTGGAACTCTGGGCCGGCGTGGTTGAGCCACGGAGGGTGCTGGCTGGTGGCTCCATAGCTCCATAGCTCCAGAGCTCCATACTTCCATAGCTCCATAGCTCCATACTTCCATAGCTCCAGACTTCCATAGCTCCATAGCTCCATAGCTCCATAGCTCCATAGCTCCAGAGCTCCATAACTCCATACTTCCATAGATCCATAGCTCCATAGCTCCATACTTCCATAGCTCCATAGCTCCATACTTCCATAGCTCCATAGCTCCAGAGGTCCATAGCTCCAGAGCTCCATAGCTCCAGAGCTCCATAGCTCCATAGCTCCATACTTCCATAGCTCCAGAGCTCCATGGCTCCATACTTCCATAGCTCCAGCCTGGCTGGCTGGTGGCTCCATAGCTCCATACATCCATAGCTCCATAGCTCCCTACTTCCATAGCTCCATAGCTCCAGAGCTCCAGAGCTCCATAGTTCCATAGCTCCATAGCTCCATACTTCCATACTTCCATACTTCCATACTTCCATAGCTCCATAGCTCCGTACTTCCATAGCTCCATAGCTCCATAGCTCCATACTTCCATACTTCCATAGCTCCATAGCTCCATAGCTCCATACTTCCATAGCTCCATAGCTCCATAGCTCCATAGCCCCAGAGCTCCATAGCTCCATAGCTCCATAGCTCCATAGCTCCAGAGCTCCATACTTCCATAGCTCCAGAGCTCCAGCCTGGCTGGTGGCTCCATAGCTCCATACTTGCAGCCACGGAGCTGGCGAAAATTGCACTAAGTGCGAAAGCCCATTCATTTACAAGGGCGTGTCCACAAGGCGGCGACATTTCCCCGTTACCGGTGGCTGCGCGGCGGGAGAGTGGCAGAGCTCATCCGAGCGGCTGGAACTCTGCGCCGGCGTGGTCGAGCGGCTGGCCTCGGTAGTTGAGGTACCAGGGGTGGGGCAGGGAGCTCCAGGCGGGTCTTGTGAGAGAGTGAAGCCGAGCGGCTGGAACTCTCGGCCGGCCTGGTCGAGCGGCTGGCCTCGGTAGTTGAGGTACCAGGGGCGGGCTGGGGAGCTCCAGGCGGGGCTTGTGAGAGAGTGAAGCCGAGCGGCTGGAACTCTGGGCCGGCGTGGTTGAGCCACGGAGGGTGCTGGCTGGTGGCTCCATAGCTCCATAGCTCCAGAGCTCCATACTTCCATAGCTCCATAGCTCCATACTTCCATAGCTCCAGACTTCCATAGCTCCATAGCTCCATAGCTCCATAGCTCCATAGCTCCAGAGCTCCATAACTCCATACTTCCATAGATCCATAGCTCCATAGCTCCATACTTCCATAGCTCCATAGCTCCATACTTCCATAGCTCCATAGCTCCAGAGCTCCATAGCTCCAGAGCTCCATAGCTCCAGAGCTCCATAGCTCCATAGCTCCATACTTCCATAGCTCCAGAGCTCCATGGCTCCATACTTCCATAGCTCCAGCCTGGCTGGCTGGTGGCTCCATAGCTCCATACATCCATAGCTCCATAGCTCCCTACTTCCATAGCTCCATAGCTCCAGAGCTCCAGAGCTCCATAGCTCCATAGCTCCATAGCTCCATACTTCCATACTTCCATACTTCCATAGCTCCATAGCTCCGTACTTCCATAGCTCCATAGCTCCATAGCTCCATACTTCCATACTTCCATAGCTCCATAGCTCCATAGCTCCATACTTCCATAGCTCCATAGCTCCATAGCTCCATAGCCCCAGAGCTCCATAGCTCCATAGCTCCATAGCTCCATAGCTCCATAGCTCCAGAGCTCCATACTTCCATAGCTCCAGAGCTCCAGCCTGGCTGGTGGCTCCATAGCTCCATACTTGCAGCCACGGAGCTGGCGAAAATTGCACTAAGTGCGAAAGCCCATTCATTTACAAGGGCGTGTCCACAAGGCGGCGACATTTCCCCGTTACCGGTGGCTGCGCGGCGGGAGAGTGGCAGAGCTCATCCGAGCGGCTGGAACTCTGCGCCGGCGTGGTCGAGCGGCTGGCCTCGGTAGTTGAGGTACCAGGGGTGGGGCAGGGAGCTCCAGGCGGGTCTTGTGAGAGAGTGAAGCCGAGCGGCTGGAACTCTCGGCCGGCCTGGTCGAGCGGCTGGCCTCGGTAGTTGAGGTACCAGGGGCGGGCTGGGGAGCTCCAGGCGGGGCTTGTGAGAGAGTGAAGCCGAGCGGCTGGAACTCTGGGCCGGCGTGGTTGAGCCACGGAGGGTGCTGGCTGGTGGCTCCATAGCTCCATAGCTCCAGAGCTCCATACTTCCATAGCTCCATAGCTCCATACTTCCATAGCTCCAGACTTCCATAGCTCCATAGCTCCATAGCTCCATAGCTCCATAGCTCCAGAGCTCCATAACTCCATACTTCCATAGATCCATAGCTCCATAGCTCCATACTTCCATAGCTCCATAGCTCCATACTTCCATAGCTCCATAGCTCCAGAGCTCCATAGCTCCAGAGCTCCATAGCTCCAGAGCTCCATAGCTCCATAGCTCCATACTTCCATAGCTCCAGAGCTCCATGGCTCCATACTTCCATAGCTCCAGCCTGGCTGGCTGGTGGCTCCATAGCTCCATACATCCATAGCTCCATAGCTCCCTACTTCCATAGCTCCATAGCTCCAGAGCTCCAGAGCTCCATAGCTCCATAGCTCCATAGCTCCATACTTCCATACTTCCATACTTCCATACTTCCATAGCTCCATAGCTCCGTACTTCCATAGCTCCATAGCTCCATAGCTCCATACTTCCATACTTCCATAGCTCCATAGCTCCATAGCTCCATACTTCCATAGCTCCATAGCTCCATAGCTCCATAGCCCCAGAGCTCCATAGCTCCATAGCTCCATAGCTCCATAGCTCCAGAGCTCCATACTTCCATAGCTCCAGAGCTCCAGCCTGGCTGGTGGCTCCATAGCTCCATACTTGCAGCCACGGAGCTGGCGAAAATTGCACTAAGTGCGAAAGCCCATTCATTTACAAGGGCGTGTCCACAAGGCGGCGACATTTCCCCGTTACCGGTGGCTGCGCGGCGGGAGAGTGGCAGAGCTCATCCGAGCGGCTGGAACTCTGCGCCGGCGTGGTCGAGCGGCTGGCCTCGGTAGTTGAGGTACCAGGGGTGGGGCAGGGAGCTCCAGGCGGGTCTTGTGAGAGAGTGAAGCCGAGCGGCTGGAACTCTCGGCCGGCCTGGTCGAGCGGCTGGCCTCGGTAGTTGAGGTACCAGGGGCGGGCTGGGGAGCTCCAGGCGGGGCTTGTGAGAGAGTGAAGCCGAGCGGCTGGAACTCTGGGCCGGCGTGGTTGAGCCACGGAGGGTGCTGGCTGGTGGCTCCATAGCTCCATAGCTCCAGAGCTCCATACTTCCATAGCTCCATAGCTCCATACTTCCATAGCTCCAGACTTCCATAGCTCC
>NW_028232001.1:635000-652500 GCF_054491065.1 Syngnathus leptorhynchus
GAGCTCCATACCTCCAGAGCTCCATACCTCCAGAGCTCCATAGCTCCATAGCACCGGAGCTCCATAGCTCCATAGCACCAGAGCTCCATAGCACCAGAGCTCCATACTTCCATAGCACCAGAGCTCCATACCTCCAGAGCTCCATAGCTCCAGCCTGGGTGGCTGGTGGCTCCATAGCTCCATACTTCCATAGCTCTAAGTCAGAGAGTTGGCGAAAATTGCACTAAGTGCGAAAGCCCATTCATTTACAACGGCGTGTCCACAAGGCGGCGACATTTCCCCGTTACCGGTGGCTGCGCGGCGGGAGAGTGACAGAGCTCATCCGAGCGGCTGGAACTCTGCGCCGGCGTGGTCGAGCGTGAGGCCTCGGTAGTTGAGGTACCAGGGGTGGGCCGGGGAGCTCCAGGCGGGTCTTGTGAGAGAGTGAAGCCGAGCGGCTGGAACTCTGGGCCGGCGTGGATGAGCCACGGAGGGTGCTGGCTGGTGGCTCCATAGCTCCATACTTCCATAGCTCCATAGCTCCATACTTCCATACTTCCATAGCTCCATAGCTCCAGAGCTCCGGAGCTCCATAGCTCCAGAGCTCCAGAGCTCCGTACTTCCATAGCTCCATACTTCCATAGCTCCGTAGCTCCATACCTCCATAGCTCCATAGCTCCATAGCTCCAGAGCTCCATAGCTCCATACTTCCATAGCTCCATAGCTCCATACTTCCATAGCACCAGAGCTCCATACTTCCATAGCACCAGAGCTCCATAGCTCCAGAGCTCCATAGCTCCAGCCTGGGTGGCTGGTGGCTCCATAGCTCCATACTTCCATAGCTCCAGTCAGAGAGTTGGCGAAAATTGCACTAAGTGCGAAAGCCCATTCATTTACAACGGCGTGTCCACAAGGCGGCGACATTTCCCCGTTACCGGTGGCTGCGCGGCGGGAGAGTGGCAGAGCTCATCCGAGCGGCTGGAACTCTGCGCCGGCGTGGTCGAGCGGCTGGCCTCGGTAGTTGAGGTACCAGGGGTGGGCCGGGGAGCTCCAGGCGGGTCTTGTGAGAGAGTGAAGCCGAGCGGCTGGAACTCTGGGCCGGCGTGGATGAGCCACGGAGGGTGCTGGCTGGTGGCTCCATACTTCCATAGCTCCATACTTCCATACTTCCATAGCTCCATAGCTCCAGAGCTCCAGAGCTCCAGAGCTCCAGAGCTCCAGAGCTCCATAGCTCCAGAGCTCCAGAGCTCCGTACTTCCATAGCTCCATACTTCCATAGCTCCGTAGCTCCATACCTCCATACCTCCAGAGCTCCATACCTCCAGAGCTCCATACCTCCAGAGCTCCATAGCTCCATAGCACCAGAGCTCCATAGCACCAGAGCTCCATAGCTCCATAGCACCAGAGCTCCATAGCTCCATAGCACCAGAGCTCCATAGCTCCATAGCACCAGAGCTCCATACCTCCAGAGCTCCATACCTCCAGAGCTCCATAGCTCCATAGCACCAGAGCTCCATAGCTCCATAGCACCAGAGCTCCATACCTCCAGAGCTCCATACCTCCAGAGCTCCATAGCTCCATAGCACCAGAGCTCCATAGCTCCATAGCACCAGAGCTCCATACCTCCATAGCTCCATACCTCCAGAGCTCCATAGCTCCATAGCACCAGAGCTCCATACCTCCAGAGCTCCATACCTCCAGAGCTCCATAGCTCCATAGCACCAGAGCTCCATAGCTCCATACTTCCATAGCACCAGAGCTCCATACTTCCATAGCACCAGTCACAGAGTTGGCGAAAATTGCACTAAGTGCGAAAGCCCATTCATTTACAAGGGCGTGTCCACAAGGCGGCGACATTTCCCCGTTACCGGTGGCTGCGCGGCGGGAGAGTGGCAGAGCTCATCCGAGCGGCTGGAACTCTGGGCCGGCCTGGTCGAGCGGCTGGCCTCGGTAGGTGAGGTACCAGGGGCGGGCTGGCGAGCTCCAGGCGGGGCTTGTGAGAGAGTGAAGCCGAGCGGCTGGAACTCTGGGCCGGCGTGGTCGAGCGGCTGGCCTCGGTAGTTGAGGTACCAGGGGCGGGCTGGGGAGCTCCAGGCGGGGCTTGTGAGAGAGTGAAGCCGAGCGGCTGGAACTCTGGGCCGGCGTGGATGAGCCACGGAGGGTGCTGGCTGGTGGCTCCATACCTCCATACTTCCATAGCTGCAGAGCACCAGAGCTCCATAGCTCCATAGCTTCAGAGCTCCATACCTCCAGAGCTCCATACCTCCAGAGCTCCATAGTTCCATAGCACCAGAGCTCCATAGCTCCATAGCACCAGAGCTCCATAGCTCCATAGCACCAGAGCTCCATACTTCCAGAGCTCCATACCTCCAGAGCTCCATAGCTCCATAGCACCAGAGCTCCATAGCTCCATAGCACCAGAGCTCCATACCTCCATAGCTCCATACCTCCAGAGCTCCATAGCTCCATACTTCCATAGCACCAGAGCTCCATACTTCCATAGCACCAGTCACAGAGTTGGCGAAAATTGCACTAAGTGCGAAAGCCCATTCATTTACAACGGCGTGTCCACAAGGCGGCGACATTTCCCCGTTACCGGTGGCTGCGCGGCGGGAGAGTGGCAGAGCTCATCCGAGCGGCTGGAACTCTGCGCCGGCGTGGTCGAGCGGCTGGCCTCGGTAGTTGAGGTACCAGGGGTGGGCCGGGGAGCTCCAGGCGGGTCTTGTGAGAGAGTGAAGCCGAGCGGCTGGAACTCTGGGCCGGCGTGGATGAGCCACGGAGGGTGCTGGCTGGTGGCTCCATACTTCCATAGCTCCATAGCTCCATACTTCCATACTTCCATAGCTCCATAGCTCCATAGCTCCAGAGCTCCAGAGCTCCAGAGCTCCATAGCTCCAGAGCTCCGTACTTCCATAGCTCCATACTTCCATAGCTCCGTAGCTCCATACCTCCATACCTCCAGAGCTCCATACCTCCAGAGCTCCATACCTCCAGAGCTCCATAGCTCCATAGCACCAGAGCTCCATGGCTTCAGAGCTCCATAGCACCATAGCTCCATACCTCCAGAGCTCCAGGGCTCCATAGCTCCATACCTCCAGAGCTCCATACCTCCAGAGCTCCATAGCTCCATAGCACCAGAGCTCCATAGCTCCATAGCACCAGAGCTCCATAGCACCATAGCTCCATAGCTCCATAGCACCAGAGCTCCATAGCTCCATAGCACCAGAGCTCCATAGCTCCATAGCACCAGAGCTCCATAGCACCAGAGCTCCATACCTCCAGAGCTCCATAGCTCCATAGCACCAGAGCTCCATGGCTTCAGAGCTCCATAGCACCATAGCTCCATACCTCCAGAGCTCCAGGGCTCCATAGCTCCATACCTCCAGAGCTCCAGAGCTCCATAGCACCAGAGCTCCATAGCACCAGAGCTCCATAGCACCATAGCTCCATACCTCCAGAGCTCCAGGGCTCCATAGCTCCATACCTCCAGAGCTCCATACCTCCAGAGCTCCATACCTCCAGAGCTCCATAGCTCCATAGCACCAGAGCTCCATGGCTTCAGAGCTCCATAGCACCATAGCTCCATACCTCCAGAGCTCCAGGGCTCCATAGCTCCATACCTCCAGAGCTCCATACCTCCAGAGCTCCATACCTCCAGAGCTCCATAGCTCCATAGCACCAGAGCTCCATAGCTCCATAGCACCAGAGCTCCATAGCACCAGAGCTCCATAGCTCCATAGCACCAGAGCTCCATAGCTCCATAGCACCAGAGCTCCATAGCTCCATAGCACCAGAGCTCCATAGCTCCATAGCACCAGAGCTCCATAGCTCCATAGCACCAGAGCTCCATACTTCCATAGCTCCATACTTCCATAGCACCAGAGCTCCATACTTCCATAGCACCAGAGCTCCATACTTCCATAGCACCAGAGCTCCATACCTCCAGAGCTCCATACCTCCAGAGCTCCATAGCTCCATAGCACCAGAGCTCCAGAGCTCCATACCTCCAGAGCTCCATAGCTCCATACTTCCATAGCACCAGAGCTCCATACTTCCATAGCTCCAGTCAGAGAGTTGGCGAAAATTGCACTAAGTGCGAAAGCCCATTCATTTACAAGGGCGTGTCCACAAGGCGGCGACATTTCCCCGTTACCGGTGGCTGCTTAGCGGGAGAGTGACAGAGCTTATCCGAGCGGCTGGAACTCTGGGCCGGCCTGGTCGAGCGGCTGGCCTCGGTAGTTGAGGTACCAGGGGTGGGCTGGGGAGCTCCAGGCGGGGCTTGTGAGAGAGTGAAGCCGAGCGGCTGGAACTCTGGGCCGGCCTGGTCGAGCGGCTGGCCTCGGTAGTTGAGGTACCAGGGGCGGGCTGGGGAGCTCCAGGCGGGGCTTGTGAGAGAGTGAAGCCGAGCGGCTGGAACTCTGGGCCGGCCTGGTCGAGCGGCTGGCCTCGGTAGTTGAGGTACCAGGGGCGGGCTGGGGAGCTCCAGGCGGGGCTTGTGAGAGAGTGAAGCCGAGCGGCTGGAACTCTGGGCCGGCGTGGTTGAGCCACGGAGGGTGCTGGCTGGTGGCTCCATAGCTCCATAGCTCCATAGCTCCATACTTCCATAGGTCCATACTTCCATAGCCCCAGAGCTCCATAGCTCCATAGCTCCATAGCTCCAGAGCTCCATAGCACCATACCTCCATACCTCCAGAGCTCCCTAGCTCCATAGCTCCATACTTCCGTAGCTCCATACCTCCATACTTCCATAGCTGCAGAGCACCAGAGCTCCATAGCTCCATAGCTTCAGAGCTCCATAGCACCATACCTCCATACCTCCAGAGCTCCATAGCTCCATACTTCCATAGCTCCAGACCTCCATAGCCCCAGAGCTCCATAGCTCCAGAGCTCCAGAGCTCCATACTTCCATAGCTCCAGAGCTCCAGCCTGTCTGGTGGCTCCATAGCTCCATAGCTCCATACTTGCAACCACGGAGCTGGCGAAAATTGCACTAAGTGCGAAAGCCCATTCATTTACAAGGGCGTGTCCACAAGGCGGCGACATTTCCCCGTTACCGGTGGCTGCTTAGCGGGAGAGTGACAGAGCTTATCCGAGTGGCTGGAACTCTGGGCCGGCCTGGTTGAGCGGCTGGCCTCGGTAGTTGAGGTACCAGGGGCGGGCTGGGGAGCTCCAGGCGGGGCTTGTGAGAGAGTGAAGCCGAGCGGCTGGAACTCTGCCCCGGCGTGGTTGAGCCACGGAGGGTGCTGGCTGGTGGCTCCATAGCTCCATAGCTCCATAGCTCCATAGCTCCATAGCTCCATACTTCCATAGCTCCAGAGCTCCATAGCCCCAGAGCTCCATAGCTCCATACTTCCATAGCTCCATACTTCCATAGCTCCATAGCTCCATAGCTCCATAGCTCCATACTTCCATAGCTCCAGAGCTCCATAGCTCCATACTTCCATAGCTCCATAGCTCCATAGCTCCATAGCTCCATACTTCCATACTTCCATAGCTCCATAGCTCCATACTTCCATACTTCCATAGCTCCATAGCTCCATACTTCCATAGATCCATAGCTCCATACTTCCATAGCTCCATAGCTCCAGGCACGGAGGGTGCTGGAGCTCCACACTTCCATAGCCACGGGGGGTGCTGGAGCTCCACACTTCCATAGGCAGGGAGGGTGCTGGAGCTCCACACTTCCATAGGCAGGGAGGGTGCTGGAGCTCCACACTTCCATAGGCAGGGAGGGTGCTGGAGCTCCACACTTCCATAGGCAGGGAGGGTGCTGGAGCTCCACACTTCCATAGGCAGGGAGGGTGCTGGAGCTCCACACTTCCATAGGCAGGGAGGGTGCTGGAGCTCCACACTTCCATAGGCAGGGAGGGTGCTGGAGCTCCACACTTCCATAGGCAGGGAGGGTGCTGGAGCTCCACACTTCCATAGGCAGGGAGGGTGCTGGAGCTCCACACTTCCATAGGCAGGGAGGGTGCTGGAGCTCCACACTTCCATAGGCAGGGAGGGTGCTGGAGCTCCACACTTCCATAGGCAGGGAGGGTGCTGGAGCTCCACACTTCCATAGGCAGGGAGGGTGCTGGAGCTCCACACTTCCATAGGCAGGGAGGGTGCTGGAGCTCCACACTTCCATAGGCAGGGAGGGTGCTGGCACATCCACACTTCCAGCCACGGAGCATGCTGGCACTTCCACCTTGCTTGCT
The DNA here is from genome assembly GCF_054491065.1 of Syngnathus leptorhynchus. NCBI lineage: Eukaryota > Metazoa > Chordata > Actinopteri > Syngnathiformes > Syngnathidae > Syngnathus > Syngnathus leptorhynchus. The sequence continues at coordinate 641,180 of NW_028232001.1, forward strand.
AAGTCGGCGTGATCTTGCCCAAAAAGTCCCTCCTCACCTCCAGCTGGAAGTGGAAAAAAATCCTCCACCTGCTTGGCCGAGGTTCTGGAAGCCAGCAGCTCGCAGAATGTTGCCAAAGTTTCACTGGAAGGAAAAGAAAAGAGAAGACCGAGTGCGCATTTCACCTACCGCCGAATGTCCACAAGAGGGAAGTGTCACTCCGTCGCAGAATCTGCGCCGACGCACTCGGCACCCTTCGAATTTATGGTGCCGGTGCGGGTGTTCTGGGTGCAAAAAGGCCGCCCAAGTGGTAGAAAAAAATCAGACTTCGTCTCTTAGGTCGAAATTAATGCCAAGTTTTGAAATGCGCTGGCAGGGGTGGACCAGGGCCCGTTAGAAGTGCTTAGCCGAGGTCCTGGAAGCCTAACCCGGCGTGATCTTGTGCAAAAAGCCGCTCCCGAGCTCCAGCTGGAAGTGTAAAAAGAACCGGGCTGGATAAAAAAAAGAACCGGGCTGGATCAAAAAAGAACCGGGCGACCCGTTAAAATTGCTTAGCCGAGGTCCTGGAAGCCTAACACGGCGTGATCTTGTGCAAAAAGCCGCTCCCGAGCTCCAGCTGGAAGTGTAAAAAGAACCGGGCTGGATAAAAAAAGAACCGGGCTGGATCAAAAAAGAACCGGGGGACCCGTTAAAATTGCTTAGCCGAGGTCCTGGAAGCCTAACACGGCGTGATCTTGTGCAAAAAGCCGCTCCCGAGCTCCAGCTGGAAGTGTAAAAAGAACCAGGCTGGATAAAAAAAAGAACCGGGCTGGATAAAAAAAAAGAACCGGGCGACCCGTTAAAATTGCTTAGCCGAGGTCCTGGAAGCCTAACCCGGCGTGATCTTGTGCAAAAAGCCGCTCCCGAGCTCCAGCTGGAAGTGTAAAAAGAACCAGGCTAAATAAAAAAAAGAACCGGGCTGGATCAAAAAAGAACCGGGCGGCCCGTTAAAATTGCTTAGCCGAGGTCCTGGAAGCCTAACACGGCGTGATCTTGTGCAAAAAGCCGCTCCCGAGCTCCAGCTGGAAGTGTAAAAAGAACCAGGCTGGATAAAAAAAAGAACCGGGCTGGATCAAAAAAGAACCGGGCGACCCGTTAAAATTGCTTAGCCGAGGTCCTGGAAGCCTAACACGGCGTGATCTTGTGCAAAAAGCCGCTCCCGAGCTCCAGCTGGAAGTGTAAAAAGAACCGGGCTGGATAAAAAAAGAACCGGGCTGGATCAAAAAAGAACCGGGGGACCCGTTAAAATTGCTTAGCCGAGGTCCTGGAAGCCTAACACGGCGTGATCTTGTGCAAAAAGCCGCTCCCGAGCTCCAGCTGGAAGTGTAAAAAGAACCAGGCTGGATAAAAAAAAGAACCGGGCTGGATAAAAAAAAAAGAACCGGGCGACCCGTTAAAATTGCTTAGCCGAGGTCCTGGAAGCCTAACCCGGCGTGATCTTGTGCAAAAAGCCGCTCCCGAGCTCCAGCTGGAAGTGTAAAAAGAACCAGGCTGGATAAAAAAAAGAACCGGGCTGGATCAAAAAAGAACCGGGCGGCCCGTTAAAATTGCTTAGCCGAGGTCCTGGAAGCCTAACACGGCGTGATCTTGTGCAAAAAGCCGCTCCCGAGCTCCAGCTGGAAGTGTAAAAAGAACCGGGCTGGATGAAAAAAGAACCGGGCTGGATAAAAAAAAGAACCGGGCGACCCGTTAAAATTGCTTAGCCGAGGTCCTGGAAGCCTAACACGGCTTGATCTTGTGCAAAAAGCCGCTCCCGAGCTCCAGCTGGAAGTGTAAAAAGAACCGGGCTGGATAAAAAAAAGAACCGGGCTGGATCAAAAAAGAACCGGGTGACCCGTTAAAATTGCTTAGCCGAGGTCCTGGAAGCCTAACACGGCGTGTTCTTGTGCAAAAAGCCGCTCCCGAGCTCCAGCTGGAAGTGTAAAAAGAACCAGGCTGGATAAAAAAAGAACCGGGCTGGATCAAAAAAGAACCGGGCGACCCGTTAAAATTGCTTAGCCGAGGTCCTGGAAGCCTAACACGGCGTGATCTTGTGCAAAAAGCCGCTCCCGAGCTCCAGCTGGAAGTGTAAAAAGAACCGGGCTGGATCAAAAAAGAACCGGGCTGGATAAAAAAAGAACCGGGCGACCCGTTAAAATTGCTTAGCCGAGGTCCTGGAAGCCTAACACGGCGTGATCTTGTGCAAAAAGCCGCTCCCGAGCTCCAGCTGGAAGTGTAAAAAGAACCGGGCTGGATAAAAAAAGAACCGGGCTGGATAAAAAAAAGAACCGGGCGACCCGTTAAAATTGCTTAGCCGAGGTCCTGGAAGCCTAACACGGCGTGATCTTGTTTAAAAAGCCGCTCCCGAGCTCCAGCTGGAAGTGTAAAAAGAACCGGGCTGGATCAAAAAAGAACCGGGCTGGATAAAAAAAAGAACCGGGCGACCCGTTAAAATTGCTTAGCCGAGGTCCTGGAAGCCTAACACGGCGTGTTCTTGTGCAAAAAGCCGCTCCCGAGCTCCAGCTGGAAGTGTAAAAAGAACCAGGCTGGATAAAAAAAGAACCGGGCTGGATCAAAAAAGAACCGGGCGACCCGTTAAAATTGCTTAGCCGAGGTCCTGGAAGCCTAACACGGCGTGATCTTGCCCGAAATTCGGCCTCTATACTTCCATTTTAGGTACCAGGCGCTCATAGTGTGTTGGTCCCACTAGTCAGTGTACTGGTCCCACTCGCTAGTGTACTGGTCCCCCTAGTCAGTGTACTCATCCAGTTACCCCCCGTTTTCCAAAACACAATCGGCACGTATAAGGGGGGGACTCCTGAGAGAGATGAGGTATATGCCAGCGCAACACCAATCCGCTCCGCGCTGGTTCCCATGTCGGCTACGGATGAATAAAACCAGCCTGTCCCCCCTGGAGCTCACGAGACACGGAATTTTTTCTAAGTGCCAACGGCTCTTCCGAGCAAACGTGTCCGCTCCGGCTGGTTCCCCTGTCGGCCTCGAATGACGAAAAATGCCGGTCTCCGCCCGGAGCTCATGACAAACGAAAAATTTTCTAAGTGCCAACGGCACTTGCGAGCGAATGTGTCCGCTCGGCGCTGGTTCCCGGGTCGAACCCGGAAGACGAAAAACGCCGGTCTCCGCCCGGAGCTCATGACAAACGAAAAATTTTCTAAGTGCCAACGGCACTTGCGAGCGAATGTGTCCGCTCGGCGCTGGTTCCCGGGTCGAACCCGGAAGACGAAAAACGCCGGTCTCCGCCCGGAGCTCATGACAAACGAAAAATTTTCTAAGTGCCAACGGCACTTGCGAGCGAATGTGTCCGCTCGGCGCTGGTTCCCGGGTCGAACCCGGAAGACGAAAAACGCCGGTCCTCACCCGGAGCTCATGACAAACGAAAAATTTTCTAAGTGCCAACGGCACTTGCGAGCGAATGTGTCCGCTCGGCGCTGGTTCCCGGGTCGAACCCGGAAGACGAAAAACGCCGGTCTCCGCCCGGAGCTCATGACAAACGAAAAATTTTCTAAGTGCCAACGGCACTTGCGAGCGAATGTGTCCGCTCGGCGCTGGTTCCCGGGTCGAACCCGGAAGACGAAAAACGCCGGTCCTCGCCTGGAGGTCCCAGCAAAATCGGCGAAAAAACGACTAAGTGTCAACTTTCGAAAAAACGACTAAGTGTCAACTTTCGAAAAAACGGCTAAGTGTCGCCTCTCTGAAAAAACGGCTAAGTGTCGCCTCTCTGAAAAAACGGCTAAGTGTCGCCTCTCTGAAAAAACGGCTAAGTGTCGCCTCTCTGAAAAAACGGCTAAGTGTCGCCTCTCTGAAAAAACGACTAAGTGTCGCCTCTCTGAAAAAACGGCAAAGTGCCCACGGCTCTGCGGGCTCGTGCATCCGACCCGCGCCGGTTCCCCAGCCGGCCTGAAATAAGGCAAAACCAGGCTCTCCCCCTGGAGCTCAGAGCCAATTGTGGCGAAAAAACGACTAAGTGTCAACTTTCGAAAAAACGACTAAGTGTCAACTTTCGAAAAAACGGCTAAGTGTCGACTTTGAAAAAACGGCTAAGTGTCAACTTTCGAAAAAACGGCTAAGTGTCAACTTTCGAAAAAACGGCTAAGTGTCAACTTTCAAAAAAACGACTAAGTGTCGCCTCTCTGAAAAAACGACTAAGTGCCCACGGCTCTGCGGGGCTTGTGAGTCCGCCCCGCGCCGGTTCGGCGGTCGGCCTCAAAAAGCGAAAAATCAGCCTCTCTCCCTGGAGCTCACCAAAAATTTGTCGAAATTTTTCTAAGTTCTCCTCGAGGTACCAGGGGGTGAGGTACCCGGGCTAAGGTGCAGTACCTTTTTTGGTCTTCAGGTGCGCCAGAGTACAATGAAATGGTCCCAGTAGTCAGTGTACTCATCGACTTTCCCCCCGTTTTCCAAAGCACCTCCTTTACGAGTATGGAGGAGATGGTGCTGGTCTCCCCACGGCGTCGGACACGCCGTCCTCGACAGCACAAGGTCGGATAGAAGACCTGGAAAGCGCCGTGGCACGCGCTGGAGGTGGGCACCGTGGCGAAAAAACGACTAAGTGTCAACTTTCGAAAAAACGACTAAGTGTCAACTTTCGAAAAAACGGCTAAGTGTCAACTTTCGAAAAAACGGCTAAGTGTCAACTTTCGAAAAAACGACTAAGTGTCACCTCTCTGAAAAAATGGCAAAGTGTCGCCTCTCTGAAAATTTTCTAAGTGCCCACGGCTCTGCGGGCTCGTGTATCCGAGCCGCGCCGGTTCTGCAACCGGCCTAGAATGACGAAAAATAACGGTCTCCTCCTGGAGCTCACAGCCAATTGTGGCGAAAAAGTGGCAAAGTGCCCACGGCTCTGCGGGCTCGTGCATCCGAGCCGCGCCGGTTCTGCAGCCGGCCTAGAATGACGAAAAATAACGGTCTCCTCCTGGAGCTCACAGCCAACTTGGCAAAAAGTTTCTAAGTGCCCACGGCCCTGCCGAGCTTTGGCGTCCGCTCAGCGCCGGTTCCGCAGTCGGCCTCGAATGACGAAAAATAACGGTCTCCTCCTGGAGCTCACAGCCAACTTGGCAAAAAGTTTCTAAGTGCCCACGGCCCTGCCGAGCTTTGGCGTCCGCTCAGCGCCGGTTCCGCAGTCGGCCTCGAATGACGAAAAATAACGGTCTCCTCCTGGAGCTCACAGCCAACTTGGCAAAAAGTTTCTAAGTGCCCACGGCCCTGCCGAGCTTTGGCGTCCGCTCAGCGCCGGTTCCGCAGTCGGCCTCGAATGACGAAAAATAACGGTCTCCTCCTGGAGCTCACAGCCAACTTGGCAAAAAGTTTCTAAGTGCCCACGGCCCTGCCGAGCTTTGGCGTCCGCTCAGCGCCGGTTCCGCAGTCGGCCTCGAATGACGAAAAATAACGGTCTCCTCCTGGAGCTCACAGCCAACTTGGCAAAAAGTTTCTAAGTGCCCACGGCCCTGCCGAGCTTTGGCGTCCGCCCAGCGCCGGTTCCGCAGTCGGCCTCGAATGACGAAAAATAACGGTCTCCTCCTGGAGCTCACAGCCAACTTGGCAAAAAGTTTCTAAGTGCCCACGGCCCTGCCGAGCTTTGGCGTCCGCCCAGCGCCGGTTCCGCAGTCGGCCTCGAATGACGAAAAATAACGGTCTCCTCCTGGAGCTCACAGCCAACTTGGCAAAAAGTTTCTAAGTGCCCACGGCCCTGCCGAGCTTTGGCGTCCGCTCAGCGCCGGTTCCGCAGTCGGCCTCGAATGACGAAAAATAACGGTCTCCTCCTGGAGCTCACAGCCAACTTGGCAAAAAGTTTCTAAGTGCCCACGGCCCTGCCGAGCTTTGGCGTCCGCCCAGCGCCGGTTCCGCAGTCGGCCTCGAATGACGAAAAATAACGGTCTCCTCCTGGAGCTCACAGCCAACTTGGCAAAAAGTTTCTAAGTGCCCACGGCCCTGCCGAGCTTTGGCGTCCGCTCAGCGCCGGTTCCGCAGTCGGCCTCGAATGACGAAAAATAACGGTCTCCTCCTGGAGCTCACAGCCAACTTGGCAAAAAGTTTCTAAGTGCCCACGGCCCTGCCGAGCTTTGGCGTCCGCTCAGCGCCGGTTCCGCAGTCGGCCTCGAATGACGAAAAATAACGGTCTCCTCCTGGAGCTCACAGCCAACTTGGCAAAAAGTTTCTAAGTGTCACATCTCTGAAAAAACGACTAAGTGTCAACTTTCGAAAAAACGGCTAAGTGTCAACTTTCGAAAAAACGGCAAAGTGTCACATCTCTGAAAAAACGGCTAAGTGTCGACTTTCGAAAAAACGGCTAAGTGTCAACTTTCGAAAAAACGGCAAAGTGTCACATCTCTGAAAAAACGGCTAAGTGTCGACTTTCGAAAAAACGGCTAAGTGTCAACTTTCGAAAAAAACGGCTAAGTGTCGCCTCTCTGAAAAAACGGCAAAGTGTCAACTTTCGAAAAAACGACAGAGTGTCGCCTCTCTGAAAAAACGACTAAGTGTCGACTCTGAGAAAATGGCAAAGTGCCCACGGCTCTGCGGGCTCGTGCATCCGACCCGCGCCGGTTCCCCAGCCGGCCTGAAATAAGGCAAAACCAGCCTCTCCGCCTGGAGCTCAGAGCCAACTTGGCGAATATTTTCTAAGTGCCCACGGCTCTGCGTGGCTACGGCGTCTGCCCAGCGCCGGTTCCTGGGTCGAACCCCGAGGACGAGGAATGCCGGTCTTCGCCTGGAGGTCCCAGCTTAATCGGCGAAAATTTTCTAAGTGCCCATGGCTCTGCCGGGCTCGTGCATCCGACCCGCGCCGGTTCCCCAGCCGGCCTGAAATAAGGCAAAACCAGGCTCTCCCCCTGGAGCTCAGAGCCAATTGTGGCGAAAAAACGACTAAGTGTCAACTTTCGAAAAAACGACTAAGTGTCAACTTTCCAAAAAAACGGCTAAGTGTCGACTTTCGAAAAAACGGCTAAGTGTCAACTTTCGAAAAAACGACTAAGTGTCGCCTCTGAAAAAACGACTAAGTGTCGCCTCTCTGAAAAAACGACTAAGTGCCCACGGCTCTGCGGGGCTTGTGAGTCCGCCCCGCGCCGGTTCGGCGGTCGGCCTCAAAAAGCGAAAAATCAGCCTCTCTCCCTGGAGCTCACCAAAAATTTGTCGAAATTTTTCTAAGTTCTCCTCGAGGTACCAGGGGGTGAGGTACCCGGGCTAAGGTGCAGTACCTTTTTTGGTCTTCAGGTGCGCCAGAGTACAATGAAATGGTCCCAGTAGTCAGTGTACTCATCGACTTTCCCCCCGTTTTCCAAAGCACCTCGTTTACGAGTATGGAGGAGATGGTGCTGGTCTCCCCACGGCGTCGGACACGCCGTCCTCGACAGCACAAGGTCGGATAGAAGACCTGGAAAGCGCCGTGGCACGCGCTGGAGGTGGGCACTGTGGCGAAAAAGTGACTAAGTGTCAACTTTCGAAAAAACGGCTAAGTGTCAACTTTCGAAAAAACGGCTAAGTGTCAACTTTCGAAAAAACGGCTAAGTGTCAACTTTCGAAAAAACGACAAAGTGTCACCTCTCTGAAAAAACGGCAAAGTGTCAACTTTCGAAAAAACGACTAAGTGTCAACTTTCGAAAAAACGACTAAGTGTCACCTCTCTGAAAAAATGGCAAAGTGTCAACTGCGAATGTGGTGGTGCATGGAAGGAAGTGGAGGACGGTCGCCTCCTTAAACACAGGCCGAAGAGGAGCGTCAGGGCCGGCTCCTTAAACACGGACCGAGTGTCGCCCTTAACACAGACCAAGCGGAGGACGGCCGCCTCCCTAAATACAGGCCGAACCGGAGCGCGAGGGCCAGGCTCCTTAAACACGGACCGAGTGTCGCCCTTAACACAGACCAAGGGGAGGACGGCCGCCTCCTTAAACACAGGCCGGAGAGGAGCGTCAGGGCCAGGCTCCTTAAACATGGACCGAGTGTCGCCCTTAACACAGACCAAGGGGAGGACGGCCGCCTCCTTAAACACAGGCCGGAGAGGAGTGTCAGGGCCAGGCTCCTTAAACATGGACCGAGTGTCGCCCTTAACACAGACCAAGGGGAGGACGGCCGCCTCCTTAAACACAGGCCGGAGAGGAGCGTCAGGGCCAGGCTCCTTAAACATGGACCGAGTGTCGCCCTTAACACAGACCAAGGGGAGGACGGCCGCCTCCTTAAACACAGGCCGGAGAGGAGCGTCAGGGCCAGGCTCCTTAAACATGGACCGAGTGTCGCCCTTAACACAGACCAAGCGGAGGACGGCCGCCTCCCTAAATACAGGCCGAACCGGAGCGCGAGGGCCAGGCTCCTTAAACACGGACCGAGTGTCGCCCTTAACACAGACCAAGGGGAGGACGGCCGCCTCATTAAACACAGGCCGAACCGGAGCGCGAGTGTCGCTCCTTAAACACGGACCGAGTGGAGGACGGCCGCCTCCTTAAACACAGGCCGAACAAAATGACACAAAGTGTCAACTGCGAATGTTGTCCATCCAAGGAAGGAGCGTGATGCCCGGCCGGCTCCTTAAACACAGGCCGAGAGTCGCCCCGGACGGTCCGCCTCGCGGCGCCCGCCCGCTCGGATAAAATGACACAAAGTGTCAACTGCGAATGTTGTCCATCCAAGGAAGGAGCGTGATGCCCGGCCGGCTCCTTAAACACAGGCCGAGAGTCGCCCCGGACGGTCCGCCTCGCGGCGCCCGTCTGCTCGGATAAAATGACACAAAGTGTCAACTACGAATGTTGTCCATCCAAGGAGGGAGCGTGATGCCCGGCCGGCTCCGAAAACACAGGCCGAGAGTCGCCCCGGACGGTCCGCCTCGCGGCGCCCGTCTGCTCGGATAAAATGACACAAAGTGTCAACTGCGAATGTTGTCCATCCAAGGAAGGAGCGTGATGCCCGGCCGGCTCCTTAAACACAGGCCGAGAGTCGCCCCGGACGGTCCGCCTCGCGGCGCCCGCCCGCTCGGATAAAATGACACAAAGTGTCAACTACGAATGTTGTCCATCCAAGGAGGGAGCGTGAGGCCCGGCCGGCTCCGAAAACACAGGCCGAGAGTCGCCCCGGACGGTCCGCCTCTCGAGGCGCCCGCCCGCTCGGATAAAATGACACAAAGTGTCAACTACGAATGTTGTCCATCCAAGGAGGGAGCGTGAGGCCCGGCCGGCTCCGAAAACACAGGCCGAGAGTCGCCCCGGACGGTCCGCCTCTCGAGGCGCCCGCCCGCTCGGATAAAATGACACAAAGTGTCAACTACGAATGTTGTCCATCCAAGGAGGGAGCGTGATGCCCGGCCGGCTCCGAAAACACAGGCCGAGATTCGACCCCGGACGGGCCGTCTTCTCCCGGCGCCCGCCCGCGTACGCCCCCCATCCCCGGTCGCCCGTCTGCTCCCGGCGGGCCTCCGAGTACCCCCTCACCCAACTGACCGACTGGCACTCATGACCCGCCTTGGTAGGGCCTCCATCGGCCTCGGCTCGTCCGACGTCGGGTGGACGGTTCCTACCCACTGCGGGTCGCACTCTAGCGCCCCGGCCGCCGCGTGAGCGTGCGCTCCCCGCGCCGCCCCGCAGGCCCCGGCGCGACCGTACTGCGGCGAGACCGAGACGACCCGGTTTGGCATCCATCCCACCTAGCCACGATCCACGGAGGCCGAGCGAGCGGCTGAGTGTCGGGCGCCGCGCGTGCGAGCGTCCGCCGGCCGCGCCGGTCCTTCCGCGAATGTCGTTTCTCAAACCCTCCGGCTTGATAGCGGCGGCACCACGGGAAGCCGTCCACACACACCGTCCGACCTCTATCCGAAAAGCCTTCCCGACCAACCGCGGTCGCGGGGGCGTCTGTCGCTCCGCATCGGGGGGGCGTATGGCTTCCGCGCTACGCGCTGCGGGCTCGGGGGGGCCGCAACGGCTGAGTCTGACTCGGCCGGGGCGCAGCTTCCCTCCCGGCAGTCAGCAATAGTGCCGATCGCGCCTGCCACCAGCCCCCTCCCCGACGGGTTCGTCGGCGCCGGCTGGCCGCCGTCCGCCTTCGTTCCCCGAGGGTTCCCAACCAGCGCCGATCCAACTCCGCATCCTGGCCGCACGCAGTGCGTGCCTCGCGCGGGTAAGTCGCCGGCGCAGCGCCGCAGCTCCCGACCCCCGCGTACGGGAATAGTTGAGGGCCTCAGCGGGCCGCACCGACCGAGTCCGACTCGGGCCGGGGCGCAGATTCCCGCTTGGGTGACCGAACGTTCTCTGCTCGGGCCGGAGGGCCGACGCCCGTCCCCCCCCGTCGTCCCCCACGGACCGGCTCCGAGGCCACTTCGCACGGCTCATCCTCGGCTCCCTACCAATGCTTAATCGATGGGGCCGCCCGGCCGGATTCGCGCCCCCCTGTCCACCGCGAGTCTCCCCAGACTAACCCGAGTTACCGCCCAGCTCGCCTAACCTTGCACTCGCTCTGCCAAACGGTCGTGTAGTCGGCGGGCCGTCCTACGGGTCGCCCTCCCTCCCCAAACGCGCGGCGGGATAGCGGCAAGGCGGCGGCGGCGGCCAGCGGCGTCGGGGCGCTCGCACCGGAGAAGAGGCGTCTTACGAGGCCGGGCGCAGCTCCCTCTCGTTTACTTGCTGAGTAGCGGCCATCGAAGGTTCCGCGGCGAGCGCGGCTCATCCCATTGAATGTCCCTGCACCAGGCTCCATCGAAGGGCCGCCCGGCCGGATTCGCACCCCCCTGTCCACCGCGAAGTCCCCTCGACTAACCCGAGTTACCGCCCAGTTCGCCTAACCTTGCATCGCCCCGCCAAACGAGCGAGTTGTCGGCCGTCCTGCGGGTCGCCACCGGCCCCAAACGTGCGGAGGGATAGCGGCAAGGCGGCGGCGGCGGCCAGCGGCGTCGGGGTCGACCTAGCACCGGAGAAGAGGTGTCTTACGAGGCCGGGCGCAGCTCCTCTCGTTTAGGGGTCCGCGAGGGTCGCATTCGAGGTTCCGCGTCCTCGGCTTCGGCTGCGCCGGGTCCAGCCCGATCCATCTCACCCCGCGGCAGCGTCAGACCACCTAGAGCCCCCGCGAACCGCGGCCGGCGTCCGGAAAACAGTCGCGCGAGCCCCCGCTCCGGCGGGCCGGCGAGCGAGAGGCGCTACCCAGCCACCCTCTCTCCTACCTGGTTGATCCTGCCAGTAGCATATGCTTGTCTCAAAGATTAAGCCATGCAAGTCTAAGTGCACACGGCCCGTACAGCGAAACTGCGAATGGCTCATTAAATCAGTTATGGTTCCTTTGATCGCTCCTCAGTTACTTGGATAACTGTGGCAATTCTAGAGCTAATACATGCA